>NW_021634338.1:0-37570 GCF_004799145.2 Neltuma alba | reverse complement strand
TCCTAATCAGGGTATGCAGAATGTGATTAAGTGAGGAAAATAAATATTGTTACTTATTATTAGGATAGAATTATAGGTGAGTTTAGTTAAATTTAATTACTTCTCATCCTTTATGGGATGGAATAGTATATCTGGCTTCTAGATGGGCTGAGCTCAGAGGTTTTTTAAGTGTGATTCTCTAGTGGATTTACAGCCGGATTGGAGAATTTTTTGAGGATGATTTTTTGGCGTATGGGAGAATTTCTTAATCCATTTATCCTCCATTTTTGTAATTCTTTCATTAATCTGAACAAACTCTCCTTTATTATATACATAAAGTGAAGCTTGCATAATTTGGAAAGAATTGGGTGTAGTTTATGAAGAGATTGGACAGCTCTGCTATGCTAATTACCTTCATCCTTTTTGTTTCACTGGCCCCCCCCCCTTTTTTTTAGGTTTATTTTCTGATTTGAGGATCTCTTACCTTAATACTTTCTACTTTCTTGTCTCTCTTCCTTTGTAGGTTCTGTTATTAGCAGTATATTCCATTTTGAAAAATCTTTTTGATCTTACCCGAGCCTATCATATTTTTATGATAGACTGCTTGGGGGAGTTTATTGTAGCATCATTATGACCTTTTGTAGTTTTTCTAATTTATTTGTCAAGGTTTTACTTTTGATTTTTTTTTTTTTACATGAGCTTTTTCTGGGCGAATTACTTTTATTTGCATGGCAATTTCTTCTGAATAATTTTTGTGGATTTTCTTTATTATTTATTTTTTGCTGCTTTCTTAGCTGCTAGTTTATTTTTTTATTTTTCAACGCCTATGGCTGGTTTTGTTAATGTCCAGGAGTTGATCTGATCCGACAAGGATGGAGTAGAAGGGGTCCAAATGTGTTGCCAGAAGGTTATGGATCTGCAGCCGTTTTGCCTGAGCAAGGCATATATCTAGCAGCTTCTATATACCGACCTGTGCTTCAGGTATTATATTTTGGACTTGCATCTTTTCCTATCAATAAGTACCAAGGATTTAGAAGTCTCGTAGTTCTCTGCTATCTTCTAGTTAAGGCTTAGCACTAGATCAGCTTACCATTATCTGGAGGATTGATCATCTTTCTCTCGTTCATCTTATTTTTCCTTGTTTTTTGCTATCCTATCTAAGAGTATGCATTTGGAAAAGGGATGCAAAGTGATGAATCCTTCCTTATCACCAAGTCACTGTTTAAACTAAATCATAAAAATCAACGTTGTAAAGTATACATTAAGTTCCTTCTACATTTTGATTTTCTTATTGACCTGACTTATTATGCAGTTTGCAGATAAAATAGCTTCAATGCTGCCTACAAAATATTCCCAGCTTGGGTAAGTTACAAAACATTGTGATGCCTTTTTTTTTTTTTGGGTCATTTTGTTCTGTAAGAGTGAAATAGAAAAAGTTGCCTTGTGTGCATGGTGATAGTTGAGAAGGTTGAGGCCTTAGAGGAACTGTCCACCAGTTGCTTAAACACACAAACACGCATGCATAAAGGTCATTGTTGCTTCTTTAATTATCAATTCACTGAACTTTAGAAAGGGCCAAATAATTTTTTCGGTGTATTATTTTTACCGAACTTTGCATTCTTTTTGAGTTATTTTACTTATTATGCATGGTATGCATATTTTGTTCTTGTCGATTTACTTTAATCAAATTATGGAACAACTTGTGCTAAAGCATGATTGCTTTCCAATTTACTGGAAATAACGTGTTGTTTTCAACTTCCTGAGCAGAAGAAGGAATGATGGGCTGTTAGCTTTCGTGGAGAACTTTGTAAAGGACCACTTTTTGCCTACTATGTTCGTGGACTACAGAAAATGTGTACAACAAGCCATATCAAGCAAGTCTACAAACTATTGAGATCCGTTCTGTTGATATTATTTGAGCTTGACCACTAATATATTCATTTTTTCCATCTCATATCTTGAAACGTCTTGGTCATACTGTATTGTTTGTAAGCTGTTGGTTTTCTAAGAGGGGAAGGCTTTTTTCAATTGAAAAGCTTAATTATAACTATCTTAGTATGCGTGTGAGTTTGTATGAATAAATTATATCTTGCCCTGCCCTTCATATGGGCACAAACATGCAACAATAAATATGAAGCTACAGAAGTTGCGAATAACTTAATACGATGACATGGGTTATTAGGGTTACAGGGTTGTGAAGTTTTAGTTCATTGATATATTTTTCTAATTCTTCCTGCATGTGAGCTTTCTTTTTAAGGACTTCTTCTTCTTCTTCTTCGCATTTTGGTAAAAGTCCTTGGACAGTTTTGTTAATTTTGACTCTGGCGTAGAATTATTGAAATATTTGATATTTGCATATTATCTTTCAGGTCCAGCTGCATTTCGCCCAAGGGCACACTTGGTTACTGCGTACACTCCATCAATTGAGAAGGGTCGACCTGTGTTGCAAGGGCTATTGGCTATAGATTTCCTGACAAAGGAGGTAAGTTTTAACTTTACTTTATAAAAGGCACATTATGTATATATAATTTTTATTTCTATTTTATATTCTGGAAGTTATAAACACTGGCCTCATGAGGTTTGGACTTCTTTTTATTGAATCTGTCTGAAATTGAATCGCATCTTTAGGTAGAGAGCATCTGGTATTGTGGATGTTCTGCCTTCTAGATTATGGCATCTAATTAATGTGTAGGTTCTTGGTTGGGCGCAAGCAATGCCCAAATTTGCCAATGACCTTGTGAAGTATGTGCAAACATTCCTGGAGCGGACTTATGAAAGATGTCGAACTTCATACATGGAGGTATCTTTTCTTCAGCATTGTTATTAAGCCATCTAATAGTAGACATCAATAATTTTGGTATACTATTAAGCCAGCTATATTTTCCATTGCTAATAAAATGTAACTTTTCCAGCTTTTAATCTATTCAGGTCATTGGATGATTAAACACTGTTGTCTTGTACTCCATGTTCTTTGTAGTAGAGTTTCCTTACAGGTTTGACAATGATTTTTTAGGCTGTCCTTGAGAAGCAGAGCTATATGCTCATTGGGAGGCACGATGTTGAGAAGCTGATGAGGATTGACTCCTCAAGTGCATATTTGCCAAATCCACTTGGTGAGCTTAACACAGAAAATAATTTGCCTGATGCTGAAACAATTGAGGTTGAATCAGAGCTAAGTGATTTACTGCTGAATTTGCGGCCCATTAAGCAGGTTTGTGTGGAGCTGTCTGAACTGACTAGTTATTTTTCTTATTGATTTTCTGCATTTCGGCTGAGTTGTCAGAATTGCCTTTGGATCTTCTCCATTGATGCATTCATGCATCCAGAGAGTGATACAAGAGAATGTAGCTGTGTATGGGGTCTACATCTCATAATTACATTGATCCACTTCTTGATCTGGACCACTCAGGGTTCTGTATCTCTGACTTTATTTATGCCATGAAATTAGGGTATGAAGGCAAGTCACGTGGTGCCTAACTCAACCCAACAAGCAACAAAGGAAGTTATAAACACAGTAAAACAACCGATTAAGTAAAGAAACATATAATTGAAAAAAAATGAAAATAAAAAACACATGATTGGCTGGCCAGAGAAGCTGATAAGACCCAGCCTCCTACTACTACTAGAACGTACCCAGAGGGATATGGGGGAGTGGCAAAAAAAATGAAAAAGAGGGGTTAAAAGGGGGTGATATTGAAGGGGTTCAGAGGCTTGTCCTATGGATCTTGTTTGTAAGCAAAAGCAATTGAATGATCTTGTGATGCGTTAGGGTCTCTAGGAGTATGTTTAGACTTCTTTTTAACTTTTGGGTTTTCAAATCTTCCCTGGGTTCAGAGAGAAGGCAGTTCAGTCTTTTGGTGAGTGAAATGAGTCTGGGAGAGCACTGGCCTCTCGAAAGTCCAGTGGCTTCTATTCTGGATTTTTATGTTGTGTAATCTGTGTTGTTCCTTGTCCCCCCGGTTGTTCATGGCCTATTTCTGGTCTGTTATAAGTTTATTATAGTCGAGGTTCTATCATAAGCACAACAACCAACACTTGCTTCTTGCTGGAAGGTGGAGATTTTGCATTTCCATCTTGCTTGTCAGATTGTCAATTTTAACTTCTAGCACAACTTTCGCCAACAGGTCTGCTACCTGAAATTATTAAGTGTGTGAAGAAGTTATAACCAAACTTAGTGTGCCACCCACCTTTTTAGGATGGATTATTCTCTAATGGACAAGCTGCCTTACTTTATTTCCATCCCCCCCGAACCAACAGCACCGAACCTGATGACCACTCTACAAATAATGTCTCCTTTGGGCATATGGCCTGCAATGACAATAGGGATAGAATATCAGAAAGTGTGGATGGCAGAGAATGTGGCGGAGGATGAGTAGAAGTGGTGAGAAATGACCAAAATGCTTCGATAACATGTGTATTTTGGCTGAATAGTCAGATTTCTTTGGCTCTAAGGGTACAAATACAAGTCAATTGGCTGCTAAATTCAGTCCTGTATTCCTTTTCTGCTTTTTCTTGATCCCATTGCATGGAAGCGTTTGGAAATATAATATCAGAATTGTTTGAAGATTTTATTTCCTTTTCCAAATTTTGGTCCACCTGTTCTTTGGCTGCTATGGAGAAACTTCTATTAACAAGACAAAAGGAACCTTGTTGACAGTCTCTCTGCTTCAGGAAAATCTAATCCATGATGATAACAAACTTATTTTGTTGGCATCTCTCAGCGATTCATTGGAGTATGTTGCAGACTCTATTGAAAGGTGAGTTTATCATCCTCTGCAATCCTGACAAGAATGTTCTGTCTTGTTCAAAGGAAAGCTTATATTTGCTGGTAGGAAATTCATGGTAACTGTATGCATATCTTTTGCTTTCCCATGAGGTACTGAGGAGTTTAATTTCAAGTTTGAACTTGAACGAAATAAACATCTTACAGGGGCATTATACATAATTATTTTGAGACCCAATCATTATTTTGAGAACAGTTTGCTGTTTTTGGTCTCTGCCTGTTGGGCTGCTTTTGTGGGCTGGATTGTTTCCTGTAAGGGAGGTCTGTTCTGCAACTTCTGATAATTGGTTAAGGGGACCCGTGTTGCTTGATTCATGTTATTTATTTGGGTGGGAAAAAATTTCAACAGGCATAAAAAAAAAATTTTTTTTTTGGGGGGGGCTTTGGGTCAAATATCTGTTTCTGTCTTTATGAAATTCCATTGATGCTGCATTGTATGGATGTGATTTACTTTTGTTAATATACCTGGACATTCTTGAAGTGCTGGGTATCAATTGTCATGGGAATTTCGGTGTTGGGCTTGTTCTTTTGTTTCTTGATAGAATAGTGAAGTACAGTATCAGATACTCACGGACATATCTCTTTTGAGCCTTGTGGCATTGTTTTTGATGGTGCATTGGATCCTGGTGGAATTTGCAGGCTCGGACAGGCTACACAAAGAGCACCAAATCAAGTAGTGAATGGAAAAGTCAATCCCACGCACACAGACAACACAAAGAATTTGGCATCATTTGCCCAAGAGTATAGGAAATTGGCAATTGATTGTCTCAAGGTTTTGCGTATAGAGATGCAGATGGAGACAATATTTCATTTGCAGGTAGGTCTTTATTGATTTGATTGTCTCTAATTGTCTTCAGTTGAACTGAGTCTCACAAATATGAACAGGGAATGACAAACAGAGAATACTTGGATGACCAAGATGCTGAAGAACCAGATGACTTCATCATTTCGCTCACTGCACAGGTGTCCTTTTATATCATTTGCTTCTGCTTGGAATTTTAATGGGTTTGTGCTCCTAGTATGTGCACGTCATTTAAGGAGATTATTACATAAACCTCTCACTATTGAAGTATTGCCCAATAGTCAATATTAGAAGTAGTCGATGATTTGCAGATGTTTGTTCTACTCATTTAATTGCATACTCGTGATTTCTGTTTTTTATATTCCCAGAAATCAAAACTGAATTAAATGCTTGCATATCAATTTGTTTAGCATCCTCTGGTTAGTTCTCTGCTGTCCCAATTATCACTGGTGTCTAGAGAGAGTTTTTAATGCAACATGCTTCTTATGTGGCCCCAAAAAAAAAAAAAAAAAAAAAAAAGAAACATGCTTCTTATGGAGAAGCCTTCCTGTTTAACTGGTTTTCTTTAAGGAGATTCAATACAACATCTGCACACAAAAAAAAAAAAAAGCTTTTTATAAAGTGTCTTTTTAGTTTGTTGTACCCTAATGCCGTTGACAAAAAATGCTGATATTGAAATTTTAAATGTCGACAAAACATTCATAAATGCTAGATATTACAGTCAATGTTGTCAAAACATAGGGCATTGAACTAGTTTTGGCACCAACCATGGTCGGATTGGTCTCAATTAAAATAATATTTTTTAAATAATACGTATAAAAAAATAACTTACTCAAATATTTATTCATATGTTGTCATACACGCCCAAAGATTTTCTGAAGTATTTGGCTATCTCAATCTCGTACATGTCAAACTAACATCATTTCATACATGCCCCACTTAAATAATACAAATCTGGATAATTGAATTTAAAAAAGAAAAAAAAAGAGAGAAAAAATGACTGCTCTGTTTTCCATTGGTTCTGACCTGTTTTATTGGTTTGCTTTTCCCCCAGTTTTGGTAGATGTCTGGACCAAACCATAGGCCAGTTTCCAGTCAAACTGGCTGGTCTGGTTCGATTTCAACAACCTTGATTAAAGTTGTCTAAATTAGCACTTATAGAAGCTTCCTAAACGTAATTTTACTACATTTAAATGTCTAAAAAATTCTAAGCAATTATGATTCAGCAGAGACTGAAATTTACAATAAACCCCAGTACCAAAACAAAACCAAATCACTGAAATATTTGATCTCTAGGATTACTTTTTTGGATGCTTACTGTATGTTTCAAAAGCAGTTAACAATGTAGGCATGGCATTTAGTGCAGCATGCTGATCAGTCTTAGTTTATTTCATCCAAAGATATTTCATGGTTACACAACTCAAACCGATTTATCTTATGGTATCTTCAGATCACGCAAAGAGATGAGAAAATGGCTCCTTTTGTCTCAAATGCAAAGCGGAATTACATATTTGGTGGAATTTGTGGTATTGCAGCGAATGCATTTCTTAAGGTACAGACAAGTGTGAACAGTTTTGATGTCAGAGTTTTGCCTTTCTATATTTTTGGCTGTATTGCCAGTTAAATCATTTGGATTGTCTCCATTTTCTGCACTGCTAATGAGACGATGCACTTATTAGGCTTTAGCGGATATGAAGTCTATTAACCTTTTTGGGGTTCAGCAAATTTGTCGAGACTCTATTGCTCTGGAACAGGTGACTTATTTTGCCATTCTTTTCTCTTAATTATCTTAGATACTCCTGTATATTTAAACAGAGAAGTTTAGGGACTACAGCTTACCGTAGGTTTGCATGTATCTTGTTTATGGGGCCAGTGGGATGGGTGCCTGGTGATAGAAGTAATTCTTTCCAAAATTAGCTGGTTGTTGAGCTCTTAATTTTTTTTATTTAGCTATGCTCCTTGAACTCAATTTTGGACGTGAATAGTCATGTCAATAAATGATAATGCAAGCTTGGGTATACTACTATAAACACTCATTTACCCCTAATAGTCAAGGTAGATTTCAGACGAGCCTGGCAGGGAGTCGCATAAAGGGGAAGTCTGATGCAATGGCTGGAAACCAGAAACCCAAATTCTGTTCGCTTCCAATCTGATTCTCAATATATGGAACTATTGTGTAATATATTCAAGGACCTATTTAGAACAAGAGTTCGTTGCTCTGCTGAATATTGGTGCCTCCACCGCCCTGACAATGTGCAGTCCCACTCATCACTAAGGTTGCCTCAGCAGCTTACAGTAATCCTGCTAATCAACGAAGACAACCCACACCCCCAAAGACATACATAGACAAGCCACACCCACAATGACACAGCCATACATCATATAGGTGACATAAAACATAGATATAAAGCATAACAAACATTAAACACAAAAACACATAAAAACGCATTAAAATATCAGCTAAGACGAAGGAAATGAACTGAAATAAGTAGCAGAAATCAATGTTGGCTCCATTGCATGAATACTGGGGTAGATGAGCAACCGGGAAGGAAACTAAGACGCCTAATGGCTAGCTAGGATTCCATGTCATTATTGCTACCACAAGAATTTGCTTAGTTTCTACTCCAAGTGAGAACTTTCCTGCAATGGTTTGAGGAGTTAACTCATCAGTCCTGAATGGGATTAATAAAAATGAAAAACTAGCATTGCCCAAAAGTGGGAATATGGGGGAGAGGAAGGTATTATTTAATGACATTTTGAGGTCCGCGGAAATGTCGAAGGAATGGAGGAGAAGCACTTTGGTGCCTATAATACAAGAATAAGGGGGATATTCAAAACTATGAAAACTACCAAGGGATAAATCCTGCGAGCCATACTATGAAGTTATGAAAAAGAGTGATTGAGCACGTGTTAAGAAATGAGACTTATATTTTAGAGAACCAATTTGGATTTATGACAACATTGTCTATAACCTAAGGGGGCTAACGGAAAAATACTAAAGTACAGAGACTTATGTATGGTTATGATCGAGTACCGAGAGAAGTGCTACAAAAAGCCCTGAAAGGAAAGTTTTTTGTGTTGTGTATGTTAAAGCCACATGGATATATATGAAGGGGCAACAACTAGTGTGAGGACACATGGAAGCGAGATGAAGGGATGCATGTAGCCAACCTTCGCTGCTTATTGTATCCAAAAGTAGGAATACGGTTTGAGGTGTCTCGAATATTAAAACATGTTTAAACTTGGTACCCTTGCTTCTTTAGACATCTGGAATTACCCATTATTTATGGAAACTTGTCTTTAGGATCTTTGGGATTGAGGTTTTACACTGTGATGGGATGCAGTGATTCTTTGGGAAACTTGTCTTTATGGCTTATTTCTGATGGGAGAATCGTGTCTGTGCTTCTGAAGCTGCTTACTCATTTTTCTATGTAATCTGTATTTCATTCAGCTATTGATGATAGCCACTTGGAAGGATGCCAGTTGTTAGGGTTTTCCTTGATCTGATTATCTTGACAGCTTCTCATATGCAATTTGGGATTGTGTGATTACAGGCACTGTCAGCTATACCATCAATTAGTAGTGAAGTTGTTCAACAAAGATTGGATAGGGTCCGCACCTACTATGAACTGTTAAACATGCCATTTGAGGCAAGTCAACTGAACTATTGGCTTCATGTTGTAGTAATTCTCGTCATGCCATCTCATTTCATTATTATTAATCTACCTGTTTCAGGCTTTGCTTGCCTTCGTTACAGAACATAAGCACTTGTTTACTGTCATCGAGTAAGTTGATGCTAATTGTAGTTCTTCTACTTTCGTTTTTTTTTTCTTTTTTCTGGCCCCCTTATTTTCCCTTGTGGATCTGACTTCCTTCAATGATGACTTTGTTTCTACAGGTACGGTAACCTTCTAAAGGTCCAGGTCCCAGGGAGGGAGATTCCTCCTGATGCACAATATCGTGTATCTGAAATTTTACCACTGTAGTATATGCATTCATCTGTTTATATTTCAGAGTTTGTTTCGGACTTGATGGGTTCTGGCATCAAATGAATTTCTGATCCTATTTCTCAGTCGGATGCCAAGTGGATGTATATGTCATTTTTGTCCCTTTGAAGCCGCAGGTCACTATCGCCTCCCGCTGTTTAAGAGATGATCATGTTTTTGCTCTCGATGATGGTTGTTCCACTGTTTTGCTTCATTTGTTTGTAATGTAATGTAATTTAATGAGAAATGTCAATTTTGGATGCTTCTGCTTTCCCTTTGGGTTGGGTATATCTTCCATGTTCAACCTAACTATGCTGACCTCCTGTGAGTACTTGACTATGTTTAGGGAGACGATATTTTGTCAAAATGAAATGCGTATAAATTGCCACGATAGAAGATGGCCTTTCTCAATAAACCTGGTTCATATGTTTAGCTATTTAGGTTCGTCCAAAGTTTAAGGACATATTTGACAATAATATTCTAAAAACATAAATTAAAAGTTGATTATGTGCGCGCGCGCGCGCGCGATGATCTCAGTGCAATGGGGCAAACCAGAAGCCGAGGGTACATCATCCCTCATACCTGTTTTGTAATTTCCAGAACCTCTGAACTCTTCTTTTTTTTGGGCGTGTTTATAAAGTAACAGATTGTAGGGCATAGTACAAGCCCTTTGAGCCAGGGATTAATAACTATGTTTTCAACTCTTACACGGATACTTCACTTTACTAAAGCGTGGTGCTTTAGCTACCAGTAATCCCTGCACGTACAAGCCCCCTTTTTGAAACAATGAAATCTATTACGATCACGCACCACAATATTTCGATTCTCCATGGCTGATATTACTTTAAAAGCAGCATGGCAATCCTCACACATCCGAAGGTTCTTCATTATCCTAATTGACATTCCAGGTGGCAATTTCATCAACCCAAAAACAAGAGCCAATTTTTCACTATGGCGAAAAAGAAACTCTTCCTTCTCTCCATCTTCCACGTCAAGAAGAACAACTGAAGTATTTGGTACGTAACCCTTTAGCTTCATCTTAACAAGTAACTTTTCCCACATTCCAAATATCTCTTCAGCTTCAGGATGACTCTCGTCTCCTGCTACAAACTCATGAACAATCCCATCAATGGTGATTGAACTCCATCCCGGAGTTTTCTTCACCCCTCGATGTTTCATCAGCTTTCTGATTCTCGCCACTTTTTCCCATTGTCCAGCTTCTGCATAAACATTCGATAAAACAATATAATACCCGTCATTGAGTGGGTCCAATTCAGAAGTGTGTCTAATTGCCTCCTCGGCCAATTCAATGTTCTTATGAACTCTGCATCCGCCAAGCAGAGCACCCCAAATGACCCCATTGGGTGCTATAGGCATGTTCACAATGAACTCGTGAGCCTCTTTTAGAAGGCCAGCACGACTATATAAATCAACCATACAACCAAAATGCTCGATTTTAGGTTCTATCCCATAATCTCTAGTCATCATGGTAAAAAGCTCACGACCCTTGTCTACTAATCCCAAGTGACTACAAGCATGAAGTAGTGCAACGAAAGTTACATCGTTGGGTTTCATTCCTGATCTAATCATTTTATCATATAGTTCCAAAGCCTTCTCTCCTTGTCCGTGCATTGCAAGCCCTGCAATCATAGCTGACCATGACACTATAGTTCTTTCTCGCATGGCTTCAAAAACTCTGTAACTGTCTTCCAAGCACCCACATTTCACGTACATATCAATCAGGGTGTTGGATATATGGACATTTTCATGAAACCCACTTCGATTTGAGTATTCATGGACCCTTCTGCCAAGATCCAAAGCACCCAAATCAGCACAAGCTGAAAGAACGGCCACTACTGTCACTTCATTTGGCCTTAGACCTTCACTCTCCATCTCCAAGAATAAACGAATGGCTTCCTTTGATCTCCCATATTGGACAAACCCAGAAATCATTGATGTCCACGATCTTACATTTCTCTGAGACATTTTAGAAAACACATCATGAGCCATATTGAGATCCCCCGCCTTGATCCATTGGCTTATCATTATGTTATAGGTAACAACGTCTCTTTGAGGCATTTTGACGAACAGAAGCCGAGCATCACTCATTGCACCGCACAGCGCGTAAAGATGAACAATCATGTTCTGTAAAATCAAGTTACTCTGAAGACCAAGTTTCTCCAGATAACCATGAACGATTCTGCCATTGAGAACGTCCAATAAATTCGCACACGCCTTGAGAACAAATGAACACGTGAAATCGTCAGGTAAAACATCGACCTGACGCAGGTGATAGAAAAGGAAGATGGCGTCTTGAGGTGAATCTCCTTCAGCTAAGGTCTTGAGACACGAATTCCACACAACAATTTCTGGCTTTTCGAGGGTCTGGAAAATCCGTCGGGCGTAAGCAAAACTGGGATTGAGAGCACAAACGAGGCCGACTCGAGTGAGAGGAAGAGAAGAGAGAGGAGTGTGGTTTTTAATGAGAAGGGCGTGAACCTGTTTGAGCTCCAACGGCGAATTGAAGTTTCTGAGAAGATTGGTTTTGAGAATTTCAGGAACAGGTGAGTGAGAGGAAACTTTGGGTGGGGATGCAGAGTAAACCTGAAGCATCTTCTATTTGCCAATCATTTGATACGAGGATCGGGTTCATAGACATGTCAAGTTTACACGCAGTTTTGTTAATATAAAAAAATACCCTTGAAAATGCCAAATATCAAATCATAGAAGTTTTTTTTTTTTTTTGACCAGAGAAATCATCGAAGTTGGATATACCAAACCAACATAATTGGATTAATTCAGTACTCTCACGTTCATATAATGTGATTTATATAGTGTAATTTTTAGTCTTGTGTTTAAAACTGAAGGATAATTATGAAATGTTGCGAAATCGCGTCACGTCCCTCACCTTTTTTCCATTCTTTAGAATGTCATTTAAACACCCCTCTTCGGCACCAGTGATCCCTCCAACAGCGACCACTGGAGCTCCATGCTGGTATGTCGCTGGGTTTTGTTGTCAGATATACATTGATGATTTCTCCCAAAAAAAAAAAAACAGAGATATTGATTAACTTTTTCTTTTCCCTCGTAGTTGTTGATTAACTTAATGAATAATGAGTTGAATATCCTAATATCCTAATATGCCACCAAGCCCAACGTTTTAAATGGCTCTATGAATAGTAACTTTATGAGAGAAGCCATATTAGGATTACAGGGTCGTGGCTTGGAGGTTTTGTTTTCCAAGATATATTGACTGAGGATGACTGGTATAGTGGCGTAAATGTATGTTACAGAATTCAACCCAGAAAAGGCAAAAAGAATGTTACAGGGAGAAGAAAGATATATGGGCCAAATGCATGCTCAACAACTATTAATCTTAAACTCACAGCAGACCATTGCATAGGATCAAATTGTTTTTTTATTTATTCAAGGGCCAACATGTACAAGAATAATTTGGAATACATGGATGATGATTTCGTGTCCCTCTTGAATTGCACTGTATCACTACAGTTCCCAACATTAAACATTATAGTTCTAGGTTCAACATTATGTATACAACCACTAGGCTCATCATTTGTGGTATCTTCAATAAATTAACATCAACACCATGAATACAAATTTACAAACAGGCCATATCACTTGGTCTAAAATCCTCTCCAAAATCCTCTTGGTATATCCCTGTTTCGAGAGGCTAAGAACGTCTCATCAGCATCACGGTATGAGATATCAAACACTTCAGAGAAGCAGTTTGCTCAGTCCCATTCCCAAAACAGCTTCCAGAAAGCCACCAGGATTCATACCTCAACAACTTAAATAATCAGCAAACTCTTGAAATATTAGCTTCGGAGCTGCCTTTGCCTGAATTGACCTGTTGAAGCAATGTTTTAAGCTATAACAATTAAGGAGCAGCCGTTTTAACTCCTTCACCCCAATGCCTTCAGATCTGTGGGTTTTAGTTCGATGTGCTTCCCTATCCTGAAAACACAGGCAATGAAAAATAATTCAAATGGCAGTTGCATGCCGCTATGCATGCTAAAGAATGGTTTGGTTAAGAGCTAAAATTTAAAACGTGGTTATTACCCGAGATCTGATGGTAGTTTAAAACCACCAATGCGTACTCGCTTTAATGAATGAATCTGGAACAGGAAACAGAAGTTGGAAAATAAGTAGGGAAAATTGGTCGTAGCTCCCAAGAATTGGGGCAAGAGTTCATACACATAAACTAATGAATTTTATTCAGATTACAGATGCCTCTTCTTTCTTTTCGAAGTATACCAAATCATCCTCAAAAATCAGAAATTATTCGAACTTAAATGGGTTAAATCTGATTAAAATTTTTCCTCTAAAGATTCTCTATAAACCTAAATACATTTTTAAACTAAAATTAAATGAAGGGTATTTTTATCTTCTGAAAAAATTGGACTTAAACGTTGGATCCATTTAGTTTCAAGGAAAATTTGTGCATTCAACGAAAGTCATGAAAAGTATGTGTAATTTACTTTAAAATAAATAGATTAGACATGTCACATATGATGTCTTTCTTGGTAACTTTGGATGAACAGATGATCTTACTGCAACTAATCATATAAGTCCATTAGACTAGCATTTGAGGTTTGCAAGGCTTCCCTATTTCGGTCTTTTTAATTTTTTTCACCTGATAACGATATGTTATCCACCTTTTTTCTCTCTCTCTCTTTTTTTTAGCCTCCTGTTTATAACTCTGCTTCATCTATAGCTAAGTAGAACTTAAAACTGCAGATAAACAATTCAGTCATATATTTGCCACTCGCCATGGTACATATAACCCGTGTGTTTGATGAATCTCATATTATTATTTAAAGCTAACCTCAAGCCCAGCACTCTTCACAAGTTCACGAACTTCATGTTTCCTCCCGTCATGAACCTACAAAAATTCCAAACAAGGAAGCAGAAGAATTAGGTTCAGGTTTCTTCATCTTCATAAAAGTAACATGCTTCAGCAAGGAAACAGAGCAAAATAAACCAACGGTTGCCAGTGAGGCCATCTTGAATAATGACGATCTCTGTCTCCCGTTTTATCAGTAAAGTCCAACCAGAAACCCCATGTCACATACAGATATATACAGCTTGCCATTGAGGGCCAAAAGCCCAAAACGAAACCATGGGTATGGCTTAAGAGGCCTCGTATTGAGTGTTTGGCATAAAAATGAGCAAGCAATATAAGAACAAGACGAAAAAAGGATTTGCTAATAATCAATTCAGGTCATTCATTTTGGAGTTCCTTCGTACAATTGTTTCAAGAAGAGAGGCTGAAATTATTCAATATTGACTAATTATAAAGAGTTTTCAACTGAAGACCCTAGTCCAAGAGAAGTCGGAATGATGCATATGATAGAGAGTAAATCATGGGTCACTGTGTCAGCTAAAGAATAGTTAAGGACTAAATATTGAAGTTTCAAATACAGTTAGCAAATTATATGTTAAATATGTCAGTTTTAAAAATGATCTAGTGATCAGGAACAAAACCAAAACAAGAGGAAGAATAAACATACCACAATGCGAAGACGAGCTCTAGGTGCATCTGGCTGGTGTGGAAGCAACTCCACAAAATCAGGTACACAATGAAGGCCCTCAATGGTTGTTCCCTCGCTTATGGCTATTAGATGCCGCTTACGTACTGCACCATCAATTGTGGCAATGTATCTAGCATGACAAAATGTGACAATATTAGAGACAAAGGAAGGGAGAGCTTCTTCATTCATGGAATTATAATATAGAGAAAAAATGATACAAGAAGCAAAACCCATGGGCAGACACTCACTCCTTTGATAGATTAGATGATGGGTGTGACAGTCTCTGAGCAAAATCACCTGTAAATAAGAGGCAATGTATATGCACTTAGATGGAAACTGTTGAAGTTTGGATTTGATTTATGACCAGAACTAAAATGAACTTGCTTTACATACCATCATTAGTCACAATAATTAATCCAGTAGTAGCAACATCAAGGCGCCCTACAGTGAAGAGCCGAGGTTTAGGTACTCCCGGACTTCTTTTACTCTGGAAATAATTTATTTTATTTTAAATATCAGAGATGCTTAGAACAACAAAAGGAGAAACCGCAGCCTCCCATATTTGATGGTAAATTAGAATTCATAAATAAGACTCTAATCATAATGCACGAAACAGGCGCTACAACTACAAATAAGGTCAAAATTTGCACATACCCAATTCTTCAAATAATCATCAAATAGACCTATTACAGATTTAGACTCCTTCTCCCCAGATGAGCATATGTACCTATCAAGGCACAATTCTGTCAAATTGTAGGAGGGCATAACATGGACCAGAATCATAAATTCGGCCAAACAACAATCTTCATGCAACATACCCTTTTGGCTTGTTCAAGGCAAAATACACCTTTGGGGGCTGCTTTTTAGGGAGACGGTTCCCATTTACATAGATAACATCCTTTGCAGGATCAACTCTAGTCTGCGTTTCAAAAGAAATGCTATAAAACCACTAAAATTGAGTATGACGTGAAACATAAGACAAATACTAAGAATAGCTGTTGCCACAACGCCATTAAGAAAACAACAAATAAAATATATTGATGAATCATTTCTTCTCTCCTGCTCAAATTTTGAGGACACCGTAGTTGACGTAGAGGAAACAAACCTGAGGAGTATTACACACAGAGCCATTAACAGTAACCTTGCCTTCAAATATAAGCTCCTCACTATTCCTTCGGGATGCAACTGAAAACAAAAATATAACCTGACAAGTGTAAGACACAGACGCATATAACTGCATGAAGTCAAGAGCTAAGGACCACCGTATGATATGCCAATTATAAATAGAGTTTAGAAACTAAATGTATATGTTCGGCCTAAAATGCTCCAACATAATTGGGCCTGGGATAAAACCAGACTCCAGCATTAATAAATGGCCCGAGTATGGAAAGAAGTGTCCTGGTCAAAACAGAACGATGATGTTTTAAAGCAGAGGGTTTTTTTCCGCCACTTGAAGGCTTTAGTTTGGAATGCCTTGCCAGAATTCGGAAAAGAACTCAGTAGGGATAAATACACACGTGATCAGAGATAGCACTAACAAGGGAAACGGTCGAATTATCAAAGTTGTATTGATCTTCATGAGTCCATCTGAAACAAATAATGACAACGAAATTACCTCCGGCAGCGGCAAGAACCTTACTTAGCCGCATTCCCGAGTCTCTGAAATTCTCATTGTAGAACCTTCGGGCTGCTTTGGAATGCTTCGGCTCCGCAGTACTCTTTTCAGCTTTTAGCTTCTTCTTCTTAGTACCAGTTTCGGAATTGGCCACAGCCTGAAGAAGACTCGCCGGAGGATGGGCTTGGAGCTTGAGGTTTCCATCCTCGCCACGAACAATCCAGGGAATAAAGAGCTGCCCGGCGCCTCCGGGAGCATCATCGTCGTCAGGAATTGGTTCTGCCTCAGCGGGCTTGGGTTCAAGCTTGGGCTTGGGTTTAGGGGGCGCAAATGAGATGTTGAATTCTAAGGAAGACGCAGAAGAAGAAGAGGTAGTAGATAAGGAGCAAGTGAGACGATGAAGCGTGCGAGAAGATGAAGTGTTCGTGAGGAATGGTTTGGCGAGGTAGCGAAAAGAGAGGGACGACAGTGCAGCCATTGATGTTGCCACTGTCGAAGAAGCCATTCTCAGTTGAGGATGATGATGCAGCGCGAAGCTAACGCAGATATGAACCAAATGGGCTGGGCTTTGGTGTGATTATGGGCCTCTTGATCACAAGCGGGAACTACTGAGCAAATGAACCCAAAACGAAGCCGAAAAGAAACAATAAAAATGTGATTTATTTTCACAAAACAGTTTACGCATTCGGATCTACTGAGCAAATGTGTCTGTTAATCGGAAAGCGATTTGAAATATAAAATGTAGTTTGACAACTAACAGATTGTTAGTTGAAGTGGTAAGTAGTCTTATCCCAATAAGAAAGAGAATACACGTTTAAATCCTGGAATCGTATTTGTTAGGAGAAGCAAAAATCATTTACAATGTAAGCCTTAAAAGGAGATATTCTTTTATCAATAAGAAAAATGTAGTTTGACACATAATCACATTCTTTCCAGTGACTCTCTCATTCATGTTGGATTTTATTTTGAACACATCCATATTTTAATAACTCTTATCAAACTAGTCCCTCTAATCTTTAATACAAGAACTACATAACTAATTTATGGTTATTAAAAAAAGTTAGTTAAATTAATTATTTGTAATGAATATTTCTTAATTTTTCTAAACTAACTACCTCTTGAATGGGAGCCCTTAATATATACAATTCATAAGAATACTTTGGGCAAAACATTATAAATTTGGGAGTTAAAATGAGCTGAGATATTATATTTAAGATCAAAATAAACATATTGTCTAACTTTTATATTTAGAAATAGAGGTGGTATTACGTATCAAAAAAATAAAAAATAAAAAAATGTTTCTAGTTTCGTTTTGAAATATGAGTTATCTTTTATCTCCTTTCTCCTTCAACAGCTCAAAAGGGCGGAAACACATAGACACAGAACCAAAGAAGCAACGTGAAAATGATTACATAGTAGGCTGGAAATTGAAATCAAAATATAATAAAGCACCAAAGAGAGGCTACCAATGATGCATGCGTTGATGGACAACTGCGAGAGAATCTTTAATTTCGCAGGTAACAGGATGACGAATTGCTTATCAACTACGAAATCAATTTGTCGTCCCATGCTGTTTACTAAATACTCCTCCACTCCTAAATATAAGACCCTTATATAAGAGTTTTATATTTAGAATCGGAGGAGTAATAAAAATCATGGCTTCAATTCAATAATCAATACCACTTATTGCATTAGCAATTTTTTGAAAAATGATTAACACATACCACCGACCTTGCTTCATAATCTGTTTCAAGTCTCGATTAAAAAAAAAAAAATAGCTATACTAGGCCCTCAATAATCAGAGTGAGAATTTAAAACTTTGTTGAATCTCTGTGACTGACAGGTATAGTTGGTGAATTCTGACAACAATAAGCCTTACCTTATTAGATGGATAAGGCTACATGATTGCACGAAACAATTCTTGCAACAACTAAGAGCATAATATCCTCTCTCTCACACACACACACACAGACAAAAACTCCCAAGAAGTTCAAGAACCCGAGAAATTTTATTAAATGATAGATCATTACAATTGTTCTTGTTTGTCCCTCATGGACCCAAGAAGAGATAGACTCGGTGATGATGAACAGAGAAATTTCTGTATGTGATTAAGGGGCACGAAAATTTCTGTATATGGTTAAGGGATAGATAACGAAAACGCTCACTAATTAATTGTGTTTTCCATCATGGAACTGAGCATTCTTTGAGGATTTGAAAGTCTCTAGGAATTCTTTAGCCTTTTTCAGCTCTTGCTTCTGCCTTGACCTGTCCCATTTGTGCTCAGCAGCCAATATTTCAATAACGCGAGGTAGTGCCCGTCCTGCAGCATCAGTGTCAAGGAAAGCGAGACGAGACCTTCTTGCAATGAAGTCAACAGCAGATTCGCAATATTCATGACGTGCACAGTAGGCCACTTCTGCCTCCAGAAACGGGTAGCCATGGGCGAGTCGCTTACCAAGATTTTCATTCTGCCATTAAAAGAAAAGAGAGAGAGAAAATCAGACACAATATAAAGCCATAAAACTAAGGAAACTCATCAAAAAAAAGGCATGATGCACTGTAATAAAGGAGATATTCTTGTCATGTAAGATGACATAATTAAAACCCCATGGCTTCTGAACTTCAGCTCAACTAAACTAGATCAATGATCTCACAACATCTCGGTATACAAATCAGTTTATATCACAATAGGTTTATAATTTATATAATGTTGATTCAGATTTTAGTCACAAGGGCTTCAGGTTATCATAAAATGTAGCAAGGATCCAAGCCAGCACAACAACAGTGAATTAAGTATAACTCCAAAAGAGTTCTCTATCAATATAAGACCTCGAAGCTCAACCCTGAATAAGAAACAGTGGTAATTCTCTCAATATACGGTACAAGTGCAACAAACTAAGATAGAATTCTAAAGTACAATTGCAACAAAAATAATTATTGAATCGAAATGGCATGAGTTTCTGACAACATCATACATTCAAAACATGCTTAGTTCAGAAATATAGAACAATGAACGGATATATTGTTGTACATGATAAGCAGATCAGTTCCACATTGGAATTTATTAATTTAAACCATGACCCCATCCCTATAAGGAACAGGTGGTGCCATTCAGGCAAAATCAGTCGCCCAATTTATAAAGTTCTAAATAGAGACATATGAACTCAATCGACGTTGGAAAAATCATCAGACGAATTTCAAACTAAACCTTGGCTGGCCAAGGTTATAATATGACAATAGGTAAAAAAAAAAAAAAAAAAGCAGAAAGCAATGTGTTTTTATCAGAATGAGAGCGTTTCAATAGTGATAGCTGCAATTTCTAAATAAAACTGGTGGTGACACCAAAAAATCAATGATGCTGACAACAAATTGGTTATGCTTGGTGCTCACGATCTTACAAATCTACATAATATAACTGACATAACATAAGCAACAAAAAATACCAAAATTTCTTTTCCAAATACAACTAAAGACAAATATACAGTAACACAAACCAACCTGAGCTATGGCAGCCACACGTTCAGCCAATATTCCATATGCACGAGACAAGTGCTTTGCAGAAGCAGTGTCCATTACTCCAGGAACAATTTTACCATTATGTGATCTTTTCATGCGCATATATTGTTGCGCAATAACAGTAAAATGTGCGGGATCCCACCCTTCACCACCAACAAGACGCAGGTTGCCGGTCACACATCCACTAGCAGCATTCAACTTTCCAGCCTTAATAGCTGCATCAACTGCGTCTTCTGCCATGCTGAAACATATGGAAGTAAGCATACTATTTGGGTGTAACAAAAATGTTAGATGCAAGAAAATAAGGATGAGAAGGGAAGAAAATAACAAGGGAAGCAGGAACAATACTTGCAAAATGGAGTCACTAAGCGAACAATGCAACTAAGAAAATGAAAACCTAGGAAGTAGACGCATCAAAACAAATCTTCAACAAAGATATGTCAGCTCAGCCCATTCAATATTTACCTGCGATAGGTGGTCCACTTTCCACCAGTTATAGTGACCAAACCAGGATAATCCTCACAAACAACATGATCCCTGGAGATACTCTCGGTATTTTTTGCTGATGGATCCGTTGCTAATGGGCGAATTCCACTCCAAGCAGAAAGAACATCTGTGCGTCTTACCTAAATTTTCCCACCATTTTTTAGTCTAAACACAAGCAGGCTGCGTAAAAAAGTTTATAAAAGGAATGACTCATAGATTGAATGGTTCCTCGCTAAAATTTTCTTCCTTGAATGTGATCAAAATTTAAGATTCATGACCCAGAAAGGGGGGGTGCTTCTGTTATACGAATGGAGCCAATGAATATCAGACACACATTTTCATTTTCCCACCAATGATGATGAAAAATAGTTAACCAAAAATGTATGTTAGACAATGAGTCCAAATCTAACATTAGGCACACAAAAAAAGGAACAAAAAAAAATTTAAAAACTTTGTGTTACAGGGATACCATACTTTAACGTTAAGGTAATCAGAGATGGCATCCAAAATGAATTGTATTTCATCTTCATGTGGTTCTGGAAGTAATGTAATGGGGGTGTTGGAATCTGTGGTTCCAGCCACAGTTCTTCCCAGCCATGGTAGCATGAAAACAACACGGCCATCCTTAGTTTTAGGAACAATTAAGCCCATTCCTTCAGGAGAATAATAATCAGGAAGTACAATATGTACACCGCTGCTGGGACAGATGATAGCTCTGGCATCCTTGTCAGCTAATTTTCTTACAGAGTCACAAAATGGCCCAGCCGCATTCACAATTACTTTTGCATACGTATCAAACTCTTTGCCTACACAATTTGAAATACATCTTCAATAAACAAAAGTAACCAAGCTTCAATAAAACATTCTAGTTCTGAGATTAACACTCGCAAAGTCCAGAGTGCTCAGTCTAACAAACCCACTTAAAAAAAAAAAAAAAACCCGTTCATTTTGCCCAATAACCCTCCCCGGGCCGCAACCCCCCCCCCAACACAGACATATCTCTTTCCATTTGCAAGATATAGTACATTAATTGCTCTGACAACAGTGCATAATTTCTTAGCAAGTGAACCTTAAGCAAATATAAAATAAAATAAAATAAAAACAACATTCAAGTAAGAATTAATGCTTTTAATAACTGAGATGCAAAGTTCTACAATTCTATATTCAATAATAAAATAAAGCTAATTGTTATGTCTCGCCAACTGATATAATTCATTGCTTCTGGAGTGAGGATGTGCATGTGGAGGGAGGTTAGAAGTGAATGTGCAATAGAATAGCCATGAGCTTATGTCACATAGTGATCATCCTTTAAAATAAGCGATATTCCCCTCAAACACATTCATGTCATCTTAATGAATTTGGGATAGACAAATTGTCAATAATATAAATAAGAGATGTCCCAAATCCCTAGTAACTATTTGAAGTAAAGGGATGTTAGTTACCAGATAGATTGTCTCGGATTCGTGCCCCAATTATTCGCTCACCAACATCATCCTTCAGAAAGGAGATAACTTCTGCATGATTCAGTACTGCTGCACCAGCTAACGCAGCAGTACAAGCCAATCCAACATTAAGTCTTGAATCATTCATCTGCCCATCATAATAAACTACTGTGCCCCTCAAGCTTCTACCTTTCCCCTCCCTTGCTAGAGTAGGGAAGAGTTCAGCAGACTCTTTGCGGAATAATATCTTGATAAATGCAAGAGTCGTGCTCCTGCGACCAAATCGTACATTTTCAATCCTATCCAGTAGTACACTACCTCAAACCAGTCAAAACATGGTGTCATGCAAGGCAAAGCATTGCATAGGTGTGGTGCATTGTCAATAACCTGTTTACGCTCCTCAAGTGCATGGAATACTAACTTCAGTTGCCCATAGTCAAGGTTAAAGACAGCTTTCTCCAAGTAACGGACACCTGATAGTTTTCAGAAACAATGAAAGATTAGAACAACAACTATTTGGAATGAGACGGGGGAAATAACATGAAGAAAAAGCCCATGCATAAAGGAAATTCTCAGGCAATTGGTATCTAAATCGTGAAGATGCAAACAAGCCTATATAATAGTTGTGCTGATTATCATGGGTTTAACTTGATTTTTAAATCAATTCCTCAAGCTTCAAAATCACAAGAACCACTGACCTTCTCTGACTTCTCCTTTTATAGATATTAATTTTATTAACCACATGTCACAAGTTATAATTTATCCATGATTGTAGTTCTACCACAACTTTCTTCTAGAAAGTGAGATCAGTGTAGGTCGTGCAAACAAAATGCTCAAAAAAGGACATCCAGAATGCATGACTAAATCGACTTACTGGAATGAGCATTCATGCAAAAGAAAATTCGCAGGCAACTTGATTCAGAATAAAATAGGTGCTTAAATTTCGTTAGACTTTCAAAGAACCAATGCTTAAAAAAAAAAAAATGCAAGCGTTGAATTTACTCCTTTAATTAAGCATCCATTACCACAAAGTGTTGACCAAAGTTTTATCGCCTACGATTCTGCAATATACACAAAAACACGTCCGAACATCTGTACCTCCATGAATGAGCTTCGTGGAGCGGGAAGAAGTTCCAGACGAAAAATCCTCTCTTTCAACGAGACCAACCCGGAGTCCTCGGGTCACAGCGTCGAGTGCCACACCACTACCGGTGGCGCCACCACCAATAACAAGTATGTCCAGAGGATTGGCCGAGCTGGCACCGATCAAGGCCGATTGCTGGACGTCTCTGGAGGGAACAACGGCGTAGGGGTCATAGATCTTCTGCCGAATGGCGGCAAGCTGAGCAGGGCCACCTCCATGATCACTGGCAGAGATCGGAGGATGAAGGAGAATCGAGCCACCGTAGGCGGTAGCAACGGCGGCTCCGACGGCCGAGCCGAGTCGCCTGAGGCGCGCAGAGGAGGTCATGGGAAAGATAGGGAGGAGAAGTGGGCCTTCTTGTGTACTTTTTGGGATGGAATTACTGTGAACAAGACGTTCGTTCCCTCGGGAAGCGGTCCCGAATCACGAGTGGTGGAATGGAATATTTACCAAAATCAAACGTTGCGACGACGCTACCCAATGGAGCATCCGCTGCTATATAAACTGTTTTTGCGGTGCGACATTGATAGTACTAATAAGTTACAGAACGGTTTGGATCGAAATCAAGTCATGACAAAAACATTACGTATTTGAATTTGAAACTGGGAACTTTTTTCCATGTGTTTGACCACTTGAATCTGCAGAACTAGATTCATTGTACCGTTTATCATTTAAAAAAATGGTAAGACTTTACAATTTGGCATAACCAGTGTTTATTGAGTTAAAAAGGGTGTTTGGATAAGATCAAAACCATGATTTCAGAAGTGTCTTTATGGTATACGAAGCAAATATGTGGAGGAGATTGTCTCGATTTATAAAAAAATACTTCTGAAAAGTGATTTTAAGAACATTTAAACACCCTTAAAGAAGAATAGGAATTAAGTGATAATGAGCCCAAAAAAGTTATTAGCATAATAACTAAAGATTGAATTGTTCTTTTTTTTTTCTTTGTACATCGGAAGAAAAAGATTGAATTGTTCTCCCCAACAGTGAGCCAATAAATTAAAAAATATATAATGACAAAAGATTTTTTTTTCCCTCCAAAAAAGTAATGAACATATGACGAACCATTTTAGGCCAAAAGTCAAAAGGGCATAAATTCTGGGTTAATTGTAGGTGATTTTGTTCTGTTAATTAAGTTAACTGAAAACAAAAAAGAGAATGTTCTAAAAATTTGATCTTTTTTTTTTTTGCCGTATCAAAATTTGTTTGATTTTAAATTTGTTAATTTGTTAAATTAGTAAAACTTTGTTCTTTCTTCCCTTTTTTTTCTTTTTGACCAGCTGCTTCCTTATTTTGTTATGCCCTCGTTATCTAACCACGTGAATATGGTCTAAGGGGGTGTTTGGATAGAAACCAAACCATGGTTTCAGAAGTGTTTTTACGGATTACGAAGTAAATATGTGGAGGAGGTTATCTCGTTTTATGGAAAAGTGATTCTGAAACCTAGGTTTTGATTTTGCTAAACACCCCCTAAATTGGTAAGATAATAACTTAAATCTTCCTTAGAAATTACGTGACGAAAAAAAAAATTGAAAATTTTGCTCACAAAGAATCTCTCCCCTCCGTGTCATCCGACGAAGCCTTGAGACTCCAGAGCAAACGACGATGGTGGCACGGCGAAGGAGGCTGGCGGGCGTGCGTTTTCGGCCGAGTTTCGCAAGCTATATAACCATGTTCGTTTAAATTCTATTCTACGTCCTATCTTCGCCGAAATCACAGTGAAACCTGCACCCACATGGATCCCCAGATCCAATTTCCAGAACAACTCTCTTCATTTCCTCCTCCGCATTTTGTTCCCTGCCCTCCCCAGCAAGACCATAATGTATTCCCCGACCCTAACGCTAAATCGGTCACAAATTTGGTTGAAAACCCTAACCCTAGCTCCAATCACTATCTTTCTTTCTCGGTCCCCAAGAAGAGAAGGCGTGGCAGGCCCCAACGGAGTCCCGCGTCCTTTCGTGTTCCTGTAGTTTTCAATGGAGCTATGAACGGTAATAACAATGATCTCTCCCCATACGGTTCTTCTTCTGCCACCTCAGTTTCAGTCAGTAATCCGTCGGGTACAAGACCTGTCCCCGATGTATCTGATGAGATTATTGTGATAAACAAAGAACCCAAAGCTGAGGCCTTGATTGCTCTCAGTGCTGGTTTTCCTGCCGATTCACTTACTGAGGAGGAAATTGAAGCTGGTGTTCTCCCCGTCATCGGAGGAATCGAACAAGTTAATTACACTCTCATTAGAAACCACATTATTGCTAAATGGCGTGAAAACGTGACGAATTGGGTCACTAAGGAAATGTTTGTTGATTATATACCTCAACACTATCACACCCTTTTGGACTCGGCGTATAATTATTTGGTCTCCCGTGGATATATCAACTTTGGAGTTGCTCCCGCCATAAAAGAGAAAATTCCAGCTGAACCCAGTAAACCTAGCGTTATTATTATTGGTGCTGGCCTTGCAGGGTTGGCTGCTGCACGGCAACTAATGCGCTTTGGGTTCAAAGTGACAGTTTTGGAAGGTAGGAAGCGTGCAGGTGGGCGGGTTTATACAAAGAAAATGGAGGGAGGGAATAGGGTGTCCGCGGCTGCAGAATTAGGTGGTAGTGTTTTAACGGGTACTCATGGGAATCCTCTTGGAATTGTGGCTAGGCAATTAGGTTATACGCTTCACAAGGTTAGAGATAAGTGTCCTCTTTATAGCGTGGATGGAAAGCCAGTTGACCCGGACATGGATATGAAGGTAGAAACTGCTTTTAATCGATTACTAGATAAGGCAAGCAGGCTTAGAGAGTTGATGGGTGATGTCTCTGTTGATGTGTCCCTTGGTGCTGCACTGGAAACATTCAGACAGGTTTATGGGGATGCAGTGAATGATGAGGAGATGAACTTGTTCAATTGGCATCTTGCAAATTTGGAATATGCTAATGCTGGTCTGCTATCAAATCTGTCACTAGCATTTTGGGACCAAGACGATCCATATGATATGGGTGGGGACCACTGCTTCTTGCCTGGAGGAAATGTGAGGCTGGTTCAAGTTCTAGCTGAGAATGTGCCTATTTTATATGAGAAAACTGTACAGACTGTTAGATACGGTAGTGATGGAGTGCAAGTTATTACAGGAAATCAGGTCTTTGAGGGTGATATGGCATTGTGCACAGTCCCTTTAGGTGTATTAAGAAAGGTTCTATCAAATTTATTCCTGAGTTGCCTCAGAGAAAGCTTGATGGAATAAAAAGATTAGGTTTTGGTCTGCTTAACAAAGTCGCCATGCTCTTTCCTCATGTGTTTTGGGAGACAGATCTGGATACATTTGGCCGCCTTTTTGATGACCCAAGTCGTCGTGGAGAGTTCTTTCTGTTTTACAGCTATGCAACAGTTGCTGGTGGACCCTTGTTGATTGCACTGGTAGCAGGGGAAGCTGCCCATAAGTTTGAGAGCATGCCTCCTACAGATGCAGTTACCCGAGTGCTTCAAATTCTCAAGGGTAATTACTATATGTGCACTGCCTAAATGGTATAATAAATATTTCATGAAACTAACAGCTTTAGATGTGTTCAGGTATCTATGAACCAAAAGGAATCAATGTCCCTGAACCTATTCAGACTGTCTGTACCAGATGGGGTAGTGATCCATTCTGCTTTGGTTCTTATTCGAATGTTGCCGTTGGAGCTTCAGGAGATGACTATGATATTCTAGCAGAAAGCGTGGGAGATGGAAGACTATTCTTTGCTGGAGAGGCTACCACAAGACGGTATCCTGCTACTATGCATGGGGCTTTTCTTAGTGGTCTAAGAGAAGCTGCAAACATGGCCCACTATGCTAATGTTCGGTCCCTTAGAATAAAGGTTGATAGGACTCCTTCAAATGCTCATTCTTGTGCTTCCCTTCTTACAGATTTATTTAGAGAACCTGATATAGAATTTGGGAGCTTTTCAGTCATTTTTTCCCAGAAAAATTCAGATCCCAAAGCTCCAGCAATTTTGAGGGTGACATTTGGTGAGCCTAGGAAGAAGACTCATGACCTTTCAAAACAAGATCAGCAACACTCGAACAAGTTACTTTTCCAGCAGCTTCAGTCTCATTTAATCAGCAGCAGCAGCTTCATGTTTACACTATGCTATCAAGACAACAGGTTCTTCAGCTAAGAGAGGTAAGAGGTGGTGATGAGATGAGAATGAATTACCTTTGTGAAAAGCTGGGAGTAAAGCTGGTGGGGAGAAAAGGGGTGGGACCTACTGCTGATTCTGTCATTGCTTCAATTAAAGCTGAGAGGGGCAATCGCAAGCCTATTTCAAAGTCTATTTCAACCTCCGCAGCTCTTAAACCAGGTAAGCTATACTATAACTACTTGTTTTCTTACTTTCTCTTTATACTTTGTCATCTGAAATGCCTAACCGTTAGAGGACTTGATCAGTATTTTTCATGATGTGCAACAGGGATGTCTAAGCTGAAAGCTGGTATTATGAAGCGAAAGATGATCAGGTATGAGATGAAATGGGATCAATATTTCTGCGCATATAAAATATTGTGCTTCTAAGTGATATGAAATGTTAACTTTGTATCCCATTATCTCTGTCAACACAGAAAGGCAAAAGTGGTACACAAAAGTCATGGGTCTGTACCTCCTTCTAGCACAAATTTGGGGGGTGACAAAGTATCAAGAGAGGTTAGCATAATGGATCAAAATCTCCCTGATGTGCTTGGTGCAGGTATTGTTTTTTTACTGGAAAAGAAACATTCTCCTAAATACTGTCTTCTTTTATAACTTTGTTACCCTTAGCAAATATGCTTTTTCAGTATGATTATTTCCATTATTTTTCTTTCAGCTTGTTATTCCTACTTGTTGCAGTTAGATCTTCTCACTTTTAGATCTGGGCATATGCATGTATTTCTATTTTCCAGTAGTAGCAGCTTGTTGAGTTAAGAAAAAATAAATAATAACAGGAATTAGTACGAGTTAACTATGCATGTATTTATATTTGTTATTGTATTTAAAATTTGTCCTCCGATGATGCAGTTTGCCAGGATGGAATATGGTGCTAATTTATAATATAATTCTTTCTAGGGAAAAATCCTACTGAAGCGTCAAAGCAGTGAATGAATGGCTTTTCTTCCATGGCTAAGAGGTGAGAGTTAGCCAACAACTCTGAATTTTGAGAGAATTTTGTGCCTTACATATTTATTTTATTTTAGATTTTACAAGAAGCTATCACTATGCCATTCAATAGGAAATGCAAATATGCACTGAGCTTTTGCCTTTACATAAACAATCTTCGTATCAAGTAGCACGTACAATAATCTAGGTCAGTTGGTCCTTGGATGCGGTTCAACATTTTAACCAGAGCCCGCAGCATTTAGTCAGCGAGAGGAGTGTATTCAGTTAAGATATAACCTCATTTTGTTTGAAGAATGCAACCCTTTCTTGACTGTGAACTGTATAAGCTGTGGTTAGCTGGAAACTGGATGTTAATTTACTTTCTGCCTGGGCCCATTAGGACTCATATTTGTATAGGTAGAAAGGATTTGGGAATGGGTGAAATTAATCCAGCTCAGGCAAGATAGGATAATTGAGGGTGCAAACATTTTGGTTGTTAGCAGAGAAAGAAGGAAGTTTAGAGAATGATGGTACGGTTCCATCTGTGTGGGAGGAAGGTAGCCTATTGTGTGATGCTTGGGAGAGAACTTGCCTCTCAATATATAGAATCGCTATATAGCATTTCTTTTTCATGCAAGAAGAAATTTTATTGAGGAAAGAGAATTTTCTGAGAAAGGAAGAGGATAAGATATCCTCCTCCTCGCGAAGGAAGTAGGAAAAACCACACATCAACCTGCAATAAGCTATCCTGTCTCACCACAAATCCAAATAACGCAATAGGAAACCCCTAAACTTCCTGCTATATCAAAACGGTCTTCTATTTTGATCATACAGTTCAATTATTAATTTGCACTTCTTTCAGGTCTTTCAGGTACCCTTATATGTCATTATTTCGTTGTGTCCTTAGTAAGATATTCAATGTTTTTAACATTTAATTTTTGTATAGTAAGTTTTTTTAATCTGTTCTAGCCCTCCCCTGTTCCACACACGCCCACCTACCCCCATACCACTTGGGGGGATTCGATCCCACAACCTGCTCCATTGAAGGGGTTGTGGGATGTCATATGAGCTACAAGTGAGTTTTAATTTCTTTGGGTTGTATAAATGAAGTTATTATTATCCTGGATTTAGGACCAAGACATCGATGGCAATGTTCCAGGACCTTGGTAGTTGGCAGTTGGCACAATCTTTTGTCAAAATGACAGTGGGTGTTGCCCGTAGTCCATATTTCATCCCTGATGTAGCCGTCACTCTGTAACATGCTTACATCTTTGGCTCAAATATTCTTGGTGTTTTCGATGGATAAATTATAGGTGGATTCGTTGTTTGTTTAATATTTTGGTGCCATTCTTTGATGCTGTCCCAGTGATGGATGCCATATCATGAACTCTGAACAGAAACTTTGTCATTGTCTTGTTCTCCACGACCACCATCCTGAGGTGCCAGTAGTGGGGTTTTGATGGCTACCCAAGAGCTTAACTTGTGAATAAAGCACCAGTGATTGGTTTCTTGGTGCTTATTCCTCTTGCAAATCAAGAGAGCTCGTGTCGATGCTTGCACAGTGCAACTTTAAGACGGAAGAGAGGGGGAAATATTCTGGAATTCTCAAGGAAATATTATTTATTTTGAAGTTGAGGATGATTGAGGAGGGTATTAATCTCAAGTTATGACATCGCTGTTCTTGAATGATGCAGCTTAAGTATGTGCCTACTGGAGTTATTGTGATTTCGATGCCTTTAGTCGCAAACGAGAATTTCATAATGTATGAGATGTGACCAAGCTTTGTAATTGTATCCAGTGAAATTCTTGAAAGTCGAATGTATATTTCGTGTCATTGATCAAGTTACTTTATCCTTTTTCATGTTCATTGCTTCAGCAGCTAAATCACTTGTCTTTTTTTCCTCTTTAATGCCCACATCAATCTTCGAAAATTCTTTCGTTGAATGTTGGCGTTTAAGTAATTTATTTTGGTTCGTGTTTTATTAATAATAAAAAATAATTATTTAATTGGCTGAAAATTGATAGATTGTGGGGTTTAAAAAGGGATAGAGAGAGAAATTCTATTTCCCAAAATAATGCTAAAATCTGAAAAAACTAATTACCCCAGTAGACCATGGAGGATCTCCAAATACAAAGGTAAATCCCAAAATTAAAGCCTGTTATATCATATTGTTCCTATCTATTGAAGTTATGAAATGCAACTGCCATAAGAAAAGTTTGTGAACGTGCATATATTTAATTATATAAAATCAAAGCAAAAAAGATGTAAATTTATAAATTAAGATAATTTTTTAATTTACAGTTTGTAAAAAAAAAGAATTTATAAATTCAATTTAGACGCTTTACATTTCATCACAGGGTGAGCGCAAAAACTCAACCCACGAGGGAGGCAGCTCCCATTGTCAACAACCACTGCAACAACAGGAATGCATCTGATATCGTCCTCTCTCATAGCTGAAGTGGGAGACCAATATAAAAGAGTTGCTGGACTAGGCTGCATTAAGGAAGAGGAAGGAATCTTTTGCACATAACATTAAAACGATGTCACATTGAGCACGCCCGGATGCCCTTTTTGGCTGCCCCTATATATGATCCCTCCACGGTCTCCTTGTAACTCCCTAAAAACTACTGCCTTCGGTCCTTAATATAAGACTTCTTTTAACTTTCATTTTGATCTTAATTATAAGATCTTAATCTACTTTATCTCTTATATTTATGTATTTTTTCTCAAGATAATCCTTCTAATTATAGTAATTCTAGTCAATACATTTTATTAGTAAGGATGTTTTAAGAAAGACAGTACATATTTATTACAAATAACTAATTTAACTTATTTTCTTAATCTCCTTAAATTAGTTAACTAGCTCTTATAATGAAAACTGGAGGTAATATTTTGAAGTACTAGAATAACTACCAAATACCACTGGCAATGATACTGATGGCAAAATTTAAAGTTTTATTATCTCTAGTCCTAACTATAAGACCTTGTTTGCAAACTACCAAAAAAAAAAAAATCTTACAAAGAGTGTTAAACAAAATAATGCCAAAATTTGAAAACATTGATTGCTTCAATAAACCAAGAAGAATCTCCAAATACAAAGGTAAATCACAAGACTGAATTCGACATGCATCATACTGGTACCATATAGAAAAGATACATACAATGCAACTGCCATGCTAATAAGTGCATTACAGGATAGTAACTACTCACATAATACCATAATAACTGCCACAAACTACCACTAACCACCCCTATACTCTAACTTCCTCATAAATTGTTTCCCAATTCCCCACTGTTGCCTTCAATCCTAGCCCTCTTTCTACCCCTGCTGTGGGTGAGTAGGCGCATTGGGCTTTATCAGAAATCAACATTCAAGTTTCCGCAGGAGGATTGCTGCATCTTGAGTGATTAACCTTATAATCTCAAGAACTGTATGTACAAGTTGAAGTTTTGTATTCCAGTGTTCTGCATCCAAGCTAAAGCCTTTCTGCATCATCTGCTTGGCCATTATCATCATGGTTGCCAGTCCCTTCCAGCCACTTCTGTAGCTGAGCTTCTTTGATAGCTTTGAAGTCATTGTACTTTTCAGATACTTGGAGTAGCTTATCGTCAGTCTGTTCATGTTGTTGAGATTCATCTTCACCCTTGGTTGACAAGGGAATCTCGTCTGTTTCCATACTTTGCAGAGCCGAAGCTGTGCTTGTAGATGGGTCTGATAGCTTTGAATTCACTGATCTCCTATCATCAAGTTGTGGCCGCAAGAGATTTCTAGACTTTTGTTTTGCTGTCGTAAATACACTTGAAAAATTGTAACCAATTTTCTCACGGGCTTCTTGGGAATCAAGTGCAGGGCTACCCCAAGATACCATTCTTTCTCCAAGGTTAGTTGAGCTCAACTGATTAATTAAACCTCTTTTAGGTTTTTTAGTTGTCACAGTTACCAGAGATTTTTTAACGTCTCGGATCATCTCTTCAACTATGGGAAATCCACACTCTTTCATTGATCTCATCATTGTAATAGAGTCCTCCAAATCTTCTGCATGCAAACTTGTTTCACGAGCCTTCTCAACAACGGATTTCTTATGTGTTGTCACATTAGGCACTGCTTTTTGAGTATGCTGTTGGATGAAGAATAGCCCAACAGAGGGTTCATTAGCCAAGTATTTGATCATCTCAGCCAAGCATTCACTTGTCTCCATAAAACCATCAACGGCGGAGAATCCAAGCATCTTCCCAAAGGCAAAATCTGCTGCTCATTACTAAAACTGCAAGGAAAAAAATGAAAAAGAAAAAATCATTAAATTATTTATACTAGTGAGCATCAATTAAGACGGTCATATGACAAATAGTAAAGGGCAAGTCCCACATGCAGTAGGCTATTTACACAACAACTACGGGGGTGTTGACACAAACCCAAAAGATCAGCGATGAAACATGAATCAGATCATTAATGCAAAAATTTTAATTTATTCATACCACCTACCGTAGAGGGAAAGCTTTAGCCTTAAGGTGGCCTTTGGTACATCTGAACAATCTAATTGTGCCTGAAAACGTGTATAAAATTTGAAGTACCAAATAAAATTGAATTTACTTACAGATTGTTGTCTTGCTAATTCAGAAAAGCCTAAATAAAATCTCCATAAACTTATGAACATTATACTCCCAAAAAATAAGTTCAGGAACAACTTGTTACATTATATATACTAATCTACATGCACCCCATCATTCTAATTGACTGGTAAATCAAAATTATGCCCGAGCTGAGCTCCCCTTTGTGAAGGGGATGAACTACGACTCCATACTCATTTTCAATACCCAATCCACTAGCCCAAGGGTCGCTAACGCAGTCAATGCCACCATCGGCATTAGAAGTGAATAGTCTGCCTTCAGGCCAAAATTTACTTGTAAAACACTTGAGCTTCACCATATTAAACAAAAGATACATGATTTTCACATTTGCATACATGAATATCTCATAAATTTCATAATTGAGATTATGGCCAATTACATGAACCAAAGTCTAAAAACTAGGTCTTGGAAAATCAGCGTCCTTATCGTCTAAGATTGAAACAACCAAATCCGAAGAAGAAGTAAGAGGAGAACTAACCCGGCAATCAATACATGATCGGATCATCATCAAGAGCTGAGATTTCCTTGATTTTCCTTCCCCCTCTGTCTCTACCTCCAGAGACAGACGCGTATTCCGTCTCCGACCTCTCGTTACCGGCCGGTGAAAGGGTTTCAGGCAGCAGGAGGCTCCTATTGAAGTGGGCCGTCGTCGCAAGATGGGAACCACGGGCTTCGCTTTGTTACGCACGGGTGTATTGTTACTGGGTAGTTAGAAGAAATCAAACTATAATTTTTATAATTTTTAGAAGTAATTTACCTTCTACAAAATAAATATCTATAGTATGAAAATATATTTTTAAAAATATTTATGGGATATTCCAGCACCTTTTTAGTTGAGAAAAGATTAATTGGTAGAAACAGCTAGTATTTCATAATGTGCAAGGTTCAAATTCTTATTAAGAGATGTGTCTATATTTAGTATCTGATAGTATCTTAAACAAGATCATTTTCAATATTTTTAATAAGAGAATATCTGTACCTAAACAAAAAATATTAATATAGTCTTTGGCCTTTTAAATTTATCTTTGTTTTGATCTTAATCCTTTATATTTTTATCATTCACATTATATATTATATAACACTTTGATAATATCTAACGTTTTTTTTATGAGCTAGTGACGCCAGTAAGCTAAAAAAGATATACATATATAATAAGATATTTCTTTACCATTGTAGTAATAGTAAAAAAAATTCATTAATTATTTATTCGATAAATTACTTTATTATTATGTTCTTTATTTATTTAAAATTTAGAATCCACATTTCTATTTTAATTTTACACCACGGTACCACTCTAATTTCACATAAGTCACTTTCAAAATGTTTAATTGAAATTAAGAAAAACTCATTTACTCTTTTGAAAATTTAAAAAGGTCTAACTTTATTCCGGTTAAATATAAAATACTCCTCCGGTCCTAATGTAAGACCTTTATACTCTCTAGTATAAGGGTCTTACATTTAGAGGATACTTTAAAATTTAAATAACACATACAAACGGGTAAATGTGTGAAGTAATAAATAGAGTGACATTGCCTAATGGCAGAAAAGTCTTCTATCTGGTACGAGTAGAGTGTACAAGTTCATGTATTTCAACCTTTCTTCCATCTAGTACTATTTTTTGTTGAGATGCATGGAGCTTTTGAAATTTGCCCATGTCAGCACATGCGCAAGGGCGATCTCCTTGTCGTATGTGCATGTTGGTTCCAAAAAAACAAATTTTGCCAGCCCAAAAAAAACTCTCTAGGTAATTATGAGTTTGTTTGATTTCTTGTTTTGAAAAAAAAAATTTTGTTTTTAAAAATAGAAAAACAAAAAAACTTGTTTGGCAATTTGTTTTTACTTGATTGTTTTGAAAAACAAAAAAACAATAATCTGTTTTTAAAAACTAAAAAACCAAAACAACTTTTATATGTTTTCTTGTTTTTGTGTTTTTATTTTTTGTTTTGAAAAATTGGAAAAATCTTCTTCTGTTCTCTTCTACTACCTACTACTTATCAATACCAGTAATAACTACTAGTTGTTAAAGTGTAATTTTTTTATATATTTTTTAAATGTGATTTTTTTTAAAATTATTTTCCAAACAACTTGTTTTGTTTTTTGTTTCCAAAACTTGTTCTTAAAAACAATTTTATAAAATTGCTTTGAGAATAAGAAAACAAAGAACAAAAACAAACAAGCCCTATATTATCGTCTTGTGTTTAAAATATATTTATGTCAGGAAACCTTTATTTTTTTGAAAAGAAAAATGGTTGTTGAAAGAGTATTCTGTCTTGCATGTACATTTTTGGCCAACCTTTGTTGCATATTAATAAAACCTTAGTCATGCATTTGGTACAAAGACACTGCATATGATGAAATAGGCTAGGATGTACGGCTATTAATTTGCTCGTCAAATTTAATCATATTATTCGCACCCGCATAACTTACATATAACCTACATTGGGAATAAATAAAGTTATTGTTGAAACGAAAAATCATACAAGCTGGTGGCAAGAAGAAGGGGAAGATTTATCAGTCACCCGAGTTACCAAGTGATGGAACACTATTGTCCAGTCGTGACATCAGTCAGATAAGATTCCCAACTCAAGTGTCATATTGACTCATTTGTACATGCATGTGCATTTAATTGCATTGTATATTATAAAAAAGTGATAGAATACTGTCACTTTGAATCCGATTCTTATTATAAACTTTAAATAATTAATTTACGAGTAACAAATAATTAATTAAAATTAATTAAAAGTAATAATTATGTTAGAATATATTTTTATTTTTAAATATGTCTTTGTAATAAATAAGAAAAAGAAAAAAATGTGTGGGAAAATGTGATGAGAGAAATTACAACAAAAAAAAGAGAATGAATAATTAAAGGTAAATTAAAAAAGGTGCATCAAATATTAAGACAAACACTAAATTAAAATTTATAAAATGGACCACACTCTTATTTCAATTTGAAGCTTGTAAATATTAAACAAGTGGGAGGAGTTCTGTGGCACAAAAGACTTGGAAAGAGTAGGTGACATTCTATGCAGTATGCAACTTTGAAATGGCATATGTAGAAATGGATAGATGAAAAATTTTATTTGGAAGGACTTCCAATTAAATTATTTTATTTTTATTCTCTATCTAATTTCATTAAATTGGTCTAATCCTTTTTATAAGGTTTAGTTTGAAATTGTCTAAATATTAAATGTATTTTTATCAATTTTATTCATTATTAATTGTATTGTCCTTTTCATATACATTATGTTCCTTTTTATCTTTTTTTCTCAATATTTCTTTCTCACAACCCCCCTGAATAAATAAGAGCATGTTTGAAATTGAAATTATTTTTTTAAATCTATCTATTAGTTTTGACTAATACTAATGGATGGATGGATGTCTTAAACCATGTGTAATTTGGTTAGTTGGGTTTTATAAAAAGTACAAGAGGTTGTATTTTGTATGGGTTCCCGAGTTGGTGAGATTTTCACGAGTTCCTGCGTCTTCAATGAAGAGTTAAAATGACGCTATTTAATAAAAGTTAATGAATGTATTTATGATAGCATTTGGGAAAAACTTCCTTTTACACGTGACGTCGTTATTCTCTCTTGGACAGTTTAATGACTTCCAAATCTAAATATTCACTTTAGACAAAATGCAGATCCTTTGCCACCGAGTCTTTTTGGTGTGTTTGGTTCAAAACAGGGGAAAATTTGAGGGATTTTAATGGAAGGAAAATGAAAGAACGGAAAAAAAAGAGATTTTAATATTATTTTATTTGAATTAATAAGGGAAAAAGAACGAGGGGAGAGATTTTCTATGATCTAATACATGATCCAATAAGAATGTAACAGTTACTATTCTTTTCCTGTGTAATATAATATCAAAAGGGTAGTATGATAAGGCTAAAATATTACTACATCTAATTCTAAATATAAGAGTTAATTGAGTAATTTAAATAGATTAAACAAATTAGTTAAGTTAGTTATTTGTAATAAATAAGTGTTGTCTATTCTAAAATATCCTTACTAATCAAATTTATTAGATAAAAAAACTATCATTAAAAGAACTATCTTAAAAAAAAAAATAAATATAAAAAAATGAATTGAATCTCGTATTTATGATCAAAATAAAAATCAAACGATATTTTATATTTAAAAAGTAGTATGTATTTCTTCAAATCTCCTCAGTGTGGGAGGGGAGGGTTACAAGGATAGGGGAGGAGAAATTTTAAAAAAATTTCTCTCCCATCCTAAATATTTTATTAATAACCCAAAAAAAGAGGAGAGTAAAATTCCTCCTCTTTGGCTAGCTCTTCTCATGCCAAACAAGTCCTTTCGGAACAAATGCGAAAATGCTTAAGCGGATTCTTGGTACAAAAAGTAGAGTAACAGACTGAACTTGGGAGACGAGACTCTCTTCTTTTTTGTATCAAAAAAAAAAAAAAAAAGACCCTTTTTTTTTATATAAATCATCGGTATCCAACCGCGCCTTTTCTGGGCCCCAGTCTCTTTGGGTCAGTTGTACCCGAGCGATCGACTAGTCCGGATTC
>NW_021634337.1:0-39616 GCF_004799145.2 Neltuma alba | reverse complement strand
AAAAATAGTGTAGGCTAAACCGAAAGAACAAAGGTTAGAAGCCTAGTATCAAAGTTGCAATTTTTAGGTTTCAAACCCTAAGGGTTCGGTCAAACTAAAAATGAAGGAAGGAGATTTATTTTTTTAAATCCAAGTAGATATTTGGAATCTACATGAAAAATCATGTAGGGTTGAGTCAAGAAGTGATTTTAGGGTTTATGGAAATTAACTCCAAAAATCCAAGAACAAATATGAAAGCTTTAAGGGGTTTAGAAGTTATTTGAGTTATGTGTTGATTTTTATGAGGAATGGATTGGTGACTCTTGCTGCCATTTTTATGTGGATTAGTATGTTAGGGTTTGGCACTTGTGGAAGCAAGAAGGAACAACAAGAAAACTAAAAAAGAAAAGCATTGGATTAAGGTAGTGGGATCTATTAGCCATTAATATTATCTTTGCATTGTTATTTATGGCATGTATGCTTGCTATTATATGGTTGAACTATGATATTGTGATATGTTTCTCCTTGCATTTGTTGCCATGGCCTTGCATGTTGAGGTTGCCTATTTATCAAAAGATTAGTTCTCCTATGATAGCTAATGTTGAGATGCTTTATAATGATGCATGTTAATGTTTGGTTGATTGATCTTGCTACTGGGATTTCTCAAAATCTCATCCCCTAAAAATAATCTAACATTTTAGGGCCTGAAACTACTATGAGCAAGCTGCAGATTGGAGTATAAAGAATGGTGTTTTACCACAAAATTTCGTGAACTTATTTGGTTATGTACATATTACACTAACAGTGCTGGATGCACACTGACTCTGTCTGATTCACGTGACTTTTTGATTATTCTCCTGAACGTTTTAAATCATGAAATTTGGTATGATCAAATATAACATCCTGAGCTTCAAATTGATAGCTAATACATTAAAAATGGCCAAGTATACGATTTATAATGATTTTTCGAAGTTAAAGGTCAGAATCTGGGAAAAAGGGTTTTTGGCAAATGGACAGTGTTGCATTTCACAAAAACCTGACACTTTTTCCTAAGAAATTGGATCATGATATTATTTTTTCTTGAAAGAGGGCTTAAAGAGCTTTAAATATAATTTTGAACCACCCTAATTGGATTTTTTTGGAATAAGTTATGAATTTTTGAAGTTGGGCCAGAAAAACTGGATTTTTACCTGATGAAACAGTAAAAATCCAAAAATCAGCGTTTTTCCATGTATTTTTGAGTCCAAGACCATCCAATGTGGTCTAAAATGATTTTAATTAAATCATACATGGATCTGATAGTAAGGTGTGACATAAACCTTAAGGGTTTAAATGCTATCACTCTTCGAAGTGGGAGGCAAGTGAAGTTTAATGAAAGAGGAGGATGAAACTGTTGATGAGGAGATTATTTATGATGATCTGCCACCACCTTCCAAGAGGTCAAGAAGTTAGAAAGCTCCAAAGATGAAATTGTGATGGAAGGAGTCCACTACTAAGCATGATGGCAAGAGGAATGCAAAGGAATCTGAACCAAGCAAACATGGAGCCTTGAGCAAGGAAGGTAAGCAGGTAAACATCAATGAACTACCTTTTCCTCATTCTTACTTGAAAAATGTAAAAATAAGTAATGAAAGGCAAGATCATGAATTGCTTGAAACTTTTAGGAAGGTAGAAGTCAATATTCCCTTGCTTGACCTGATTAAAAAGATTCCTAGATATGCAAGAGTTCTTAAAGAGTTGTGTACACAAAAGGGGAGGTTTAAGCCTAATGAAAGAGTTCAATTGCTCTTTCATGTGTCTGTCTGTTTAAACCCCAAATCCTAGTAAAATGTCAAGACCCTGGATCTTTTACTATCCCTTGCACTATAGGAAAAGTCACTATAGGGGAGCCCTGCTTGATATAGGAGCAGCCATTAATGTCATGCCTAAGTCTGTTTACACTTCACTAGGAGTCAAGACTCTAAGTCTACTACTGTTTTACTCCAACTAGCTGATAGGACTATTAGGTATCCTGAGGGCATTATTGAGAATATTTTGGTTTAAGTTAAGGATTTGGGTTTTCCTGCTGATTTCTATGTGCTTGATATGTCTTCTGAGCTTGTAAATGACACCACACTAATCCTAGGTCGACCTTTCTTAAGGACTACTAATACTATGATTAGCATGAAAAAGGGGACCATTACAACGGAAGTGGGTGATAATAAAGTTTCTTTTAACATGTATAAAGCAATGAAACACCCTTATGAGGACTATTCACTATTGGGTGTTAACATGATAGACATTGCTGTTGAGGATGCTTGCTCTGAAATTGAATTGCAACATGATTCTTTTTATTCTGACCTTTACTCTACTGACTCTAATGATGAAGATGAATCTGTTTTTCTTTTTCATCTCTTTATTCATCTCTTTCTACTTGTTCATGTGGTGGTGACGTGACATGTCTTGACTATACTGTGGTTAATTGCATGCTTTCCATCCCGCATACATTTTCTTTGTCATCTACCAATGCTAATTCAATTTGTGATTCCTCTATTATCAGTGATGATTCCTTTGGGGAAAGGTTTCTGTTCATGTTTCAGATTGCCCCTAACATCACAGAAGATGATGCTGAAATGGGAAATGATGATATGGAAAAGAATCCCTCCAAGGAGATTGCTGCTGTAGATCAACTTGAAGTTGGTTTAACGCTTGGAGAGGAAGGAAACTGCAAAGCTGATCAAATTCAGCCAGAGCTATCATTGGTTGAAGGAAACGGGGGTAATCTGTTCTCTCTTGAACTTCATAAATTGATCCCTTCTATTGTGGAACCACTTATGATTGATTTAAAACCCCTGCCCCCTACTCTGAAATATGCTTTCCTTGAGTCTAATGAACAATTACCTGTTATTATTGCTAACTTGCTGTCTGGGAGTGAGGAAGAGAGACTCTTATCTGTTTTAAGGAAGCATAGGAGGGCAATAGGGTGGACTCTAGCTGACATTCCTGGAATTAGTTCAGTTATTTGCACACATAAATTCTCCTTAGTGAGGGATCAAAACCAGTGAGGCAGCCCCAAAGGCGACTGAACCCTCTTATACTTGATGTAGTAGTAAAAAGGAGATTACTAAGCTCTTGAGTATAGGGATTATCTATCCTATCTCTGATAGTGAATGGGTCAATCCGGTACACGTAGTACCCAAAAAGAGTGGGTGTGAAAGTGGTTAAGAATGAACGGGATGAGCTTATCCCTACAAGGGTGCAAAATTCATGGTGTGTGTGCATAGACTACAGAAAACTTAATGATTCCACACAAAAAGATCATTTCCCTATTCCTTTTATAGATCAAATGTTACAGAGGCTTGCTGGCAAGTCACATTATTGTTTTCTAGATGGGTTTTCAGGTTATTTTCAGGTTCCTATAGCCCCTGAGGATCAGGCCAAAACCACTTTTACATGCCCTTTCGGTACCTACACTTATCGTATGATGCCATTTAGGTTATGTAACGCTCCAAGCACCTTTCAAAGGTGTATGATAGCAATTTTCAATGACCTCCTTGAGAACAACATAAAAGTCTTCATGGATGACTTCATAGTCTATGGAGAGAGCTTTGATCAGTGCTTGAATAGCCTAAAACAGGCTCTTGAGAGGTGCATAGATAAGAAGTTGGTTTTAAATTTTGAGAAATGTCATTTTATGGTGGATAGTGGGATAGTTTTAGGGCACCTAATCTCCCAAACAGGGATTGAGGTTGATAAGGCTAAGATTGAAGTTATATCCTACTTCCTTATCCCACCTGTCTTAAAGATTTGAGATTCTTCTTAAGGCATGTGGGGTTTTACCGGCGATTTATTAAAGATTTTAGTAAAGTTGCCCTACCCCTTTCTATTTGTTGAAAAAAGATGTGGAATTTAACTTTGATGACAATTGTAGACATGCTTTTGATACTCTCAAATTTATGCTTGTTTCACCTCCAATCTTAACTACACCTAACTGGGATTTACACTTTGAGCTATCATGTGATGCTTCTAATTTTGCAGTAGGTGCCATGCTTGGTCAGAGGGAGGAGAAGCAATCAAGAGTCATAACCTATGCGTCTAAAACACTTAATCCAGCTCAAGTCAACTACACTACTACCAAGAAGGAGATGTTTGCTATTGTGTTTGCCTTAGATAAGTTTAGGCAATATCTAATCAATTCTCGAGTGGTTGTTTTTACAGATCACGCGACTGTCTGCTATCTATTCAAGAAGCCACAATCCAAGCCAAGATTGATAAGGTAGGCTTTGCTTCTGCAAGAGTTTGATATTGAGATAAAAGATCAAGCTGAGGCAGTAAATCAAGTAGCCGATCACCTAAGTAGGCTACCAGAGGATACAAGGGGAGTAGACTCTTCTGAACTCACTTATGATTCTTTTCCTGATTCTGCTTTATATGCTGTGGTTGTTAAAGAACCTTGGTATGCTGATATTGTCAATTATCTCATGTCTGGACTCACCCCTCTTTTATGTCTAGATTTCAGGAACAGAAGCTTCGAAGTAAGTCCCGACACTACATATGGGATGCACCACATCTGTGGAGAATGTGTAGTGATCAGGTTATTAGGAAGTGTGTGCCAAATGAAGATTTTGAGCCCATTATTTCAGCTTGCCATTCCATGGTTTGTGGGGGTCATTTTAGTACAAGGAGAACATTTAGAAAAATCTTAGATTGGGATTTTATTGGCCAACGGTTTTTAAATACTCTTTTGTATTTTGTCGGTCCTATGATAAATGTCAACATTTTGGAGGGTTAGGACAAAGGTATGAGAAGCCTCAATAGCCTTTATTGTTTTGTGAAATTTTTGATGCCTGGGGCATTGATTTTATGGGACCCTTTCCTTCATCCTTTGGTTTTGTATATATTTTGTTAGCTGTAGATTATGTGTCCAAAATGGATTGAAGTGATACCTTCTAGAAAAGATAATGCCCAAGCTGTTTCAAAATTTCTTAAATCAAACATTTTCTGTAGGTATGGGATCCCTAAGGCTGTAGTGAGTAATAGGGGTACACATTTTTGTAATAGGATTGTAGATAATCTATTTTCAAAATTTGGTGTCACTCATAAAGTCTCCACTGCCTACCACCCCCAAACTAATGGTCAAGCTAAAATTTCTAGTAGAGAGGTGTGAAGCACATACTGGAGAAAACAGTAAGGCCTTCTAAGAAAGACTGGAGTTTACATTTAGAAGAAGCATTATAGGCTTATCGGATGGCTTACAAATCACCTATGGCATGTCCCCCCGCTGGTTGGTTTTTAGGAAAGCTTGTCATTTACCAGTGGAGCTTGAGCACAAGGCTTATTGGGCAGTTAGTAGTAGTGTAACGTAAATATAGACTCTGCCAGAAAGGAAAGGAAGTTGCAAGTACAAGAGTTGAAGGAGCTTAGACTTGAAGCTTATGAAAACTCCAAACTCTACAAGGAGAAAACAAAGTTCGTGCATGACTGAGGAATCCTACGGAAAGACCTTAAAGAGGGTGACCAAGTATTGTTGTATAAGGCCCGATTCACTTTCAAGCAAGGAAAATTCAACACCAAATAGGAAGGGCCCTACACGGTCACAAGAGTACACAACTTTGGCATGGTTGAGCTTTTGCACGAGGAGATTGGAGCTAGACTAAAAGTCAATGGCCATCTATTGAAGCTCTAACATGAGAATCAAAAGCCTCCTTAATTCTCAGGTTGTTTCTTTCCTTCACTCATTTACTTACCTTTGCCCTATTATTGCTTGTGATATGTTTTATGTTTTGGTATGTTGATTGAGTGTTGGGAAGAAAACCATCTCAGCAGTATAGTTTATTGTGTGTAGTTAGTTATTTGCCTGTTCAATAAGATTCCCTTCTTGATTTTGAATATCTGCCTTTTCTCGTTGTGTGCTTAATTGCTATAGTGCAGCAAATTGCTGTATTATCTGTCTTTGATTAATAAAGAAAGTTTGCTACTCAATTTGTGTGTTGTGCTACCTTATCTTGTGTTAATTGAGCTCCTATTGATCTTATTTTGTATACCTAAAATGTTTCAGAAGTATCCAGTTACCCCCCTGTGTTTTTGTGTTGTGTTCCTCCGCTGCTTGGTTGTTTCTTTTTGTTTTGGGCGTCTCTGGCTACTTTCACCACGGCTAACTCCTGCCTTCGCTGCGATGAAGTTGCCCAGTGTTTATTTGTTGCTCTTGGTGAACTTTCGCAGCGGCAAAGCTAACCCAGTTCTGTGTTTGCTCTCGGGATACTTTCGCCGCAGCAAACTTCTTTCGCCACGGTGAAGCTTCTTCTTCCCCTTTTTCCTCGTTTTGGGAAGGTTTCACCGCGGCAAACTCTCATTCTGCGTGTTACGTTTTCTTTAAATCTGATCTTTCAATGTCTTCTCTTTATTTTTTTTCTTTATCACCTTTCTCTCTTAATTCTTTATTTCTTTTTCTTGCCCTTTTTTCCCTTCACCTTATACCTCTTTTAACCTTATTTTCCTCCATCTTTTTTTCTGCCCATCACCTCCTCTTCATTTTCTCCTCTATTTCATACTCCTCTCCATTCTTGAAATCGTCTGCATACTCGTCTCCCCTTCCCCTTTCGTTTTCTCTACTGCTTTCCTCCCATTCAAAGCGCCGCACCCTTCTTTTCTCTCTATCTACTGCCTCCTTCTTTATTTTTCCTGGTGTTACCATCTCCATCGCTCTCATTCTCCTTTGTTGCCATCCTTAACCCCTCTCTGTGCAAGGATCCCCCTTTCCCCCCTGTTTGGTAAGTTCTTCTCTCTTTTTTTTTCCCTATCCTTTACCTTTTCCTTCTTGTTCTGAGTTAATGTTTTGCTTAGGGTTTATTGTTTTTCTGTTTTGTTGTTTTAGTTTGTGGTCAGGTGGGTTCCTTTTCATTTCCAATTTCGGTTACGTAGCTCTTAGGCCATCTATTGATTCATGGTGCATTTTGTTTTTCTTTGATTCCCTTACTCAATTTTTGCAAGTTTTTGGTAAATTGAAAACCTATAAATCATCACATAGCCATTTGCTATTGCCTTGGTTGTTAATTTTGGTTTTTCTAGGGTAGTGTTCGTTGCTGCTTTGTTTAGTCTTTGTTTAGTGTGTTTTGTTTGTTGTGTTCATAGAATGCCTCGTACTAAGAACCCTGCGCCTGTGTCTGAATCTGATTCTGGGGATAAGTATACTTTTGAGGAGTTATATGACAAAATTGACCAGAGACCTCTCATCAAGGAGCCACCTTCTCCCTTCCAAGTCCCCCCAGATCACCCTTTTGTGTGCTAGCTTCATGCATCCTAATTGACCGGTTTGGTCCAAGAGAGTTCTATGGGCAATGACGCTTTTGTTCACCATTTTTTACACCTATGCCCGATTCCATGGTGCCATGATCATTGATTTTCATAATGTCCGTGTCCACTGTTCTTTTATGGCTGAGAACATCTGCTTCCATTCGTCTGTCTGCCTCCTTATCGCCATTGTAGTTATTATGAACTCAGAGATAACTACCCTTTTGATGATGTTCTCCAAACCCTATGTCATGAGGGTGCCACTTGGCATCGCCCCCACATTTCAGAGCAATACCTCAAGCGATCCGAGTTCCGACCTGAGGCTCATCCTTGGCTGCATTTTGTCTGTAACAACTTAGTCCCCACTACCCACCTAGCTAATGTTCCTAAGCGCCAACCCCTATACATCTATCTTCTCATGATTGGCCAATCAGTTGATGTAGCCGACACCATTTACTTAGCTCTCCATGATTCCATTGACACCCCCAAACTCACCAATAGCATCCTCTTCCCTCACCTAGTCACTGACCTTTTCTGCGCTACTAATGTCCTTGAGTACAACAATGACAGCTACTTTGAGCCAGCCCTCCTATTTCAATATGACCGCCTTAAGCAACCTGTCATTAGACCACCTCCACCCATCCAGCCTGTTTATGATGTTGGAGTAGCACATATAGCTGGTGCATAAGCCCCAAAAGCCCAAGCAGGCCAACAAGGCCAGGAAGATTCAGAAGCTCTTGAACCTGTCACCTTGGACACCCTGGTTGATGATATCGATGAGCTCGCAGATCATGTCTACTAGTTGCACGTTGCACTCCTTCGAGAGATGAAGAGGCAGAAGGACCGCGACGCTCTATATGATAGAGACCGGCGCTACCGTCGTTGTGTGGATGCTTTGATTGTTGAACGGTTGAACTTCCTCCTACCTCTCAAAGAGGATGACCCTCAAAGCGGAGCCGGAACATCTGGAGCAAGCACTTCTGGTGCAGGACCATTTGGATCAGGGGCGAATGATAATGGGATGCAGCAGTAGTTCTTTCTTTGTGTTTTGTTTTGTTTCTTGTTCTTTATATCTGTTTTGTGTCGGTTTTGCTGGGTACTTGAAACGTCTTACTTTTAACCCCTCAGAGCACGCATTCGTAAGCGTTATGGTTCAAGTAGATTATAACACAAACCCGTGGATTTAAAATTTCAACATAACTACTCGGGTTACTATTCACTGTTAAATTTCCAGATTATAGGTCCAACTTCAAAAATTCATAACTAAATCCATAAAAATCGTATTGAAGTGATCTAAAGTTCTATAGAAAGCAATTTTGATGCTCTTTTTGGGGTAAGGTCTGTCCTGTACCCTGCCTCAGCTGCTTCTACTTTTCATGTGGGAGGACAGATTACTCTGACTGGAGCATCGTCAACTCAACCACTTACTTTTGGTTTCATTCCTTCAGAGGATAGCTTACTCTTACTAGAGCAGCATCGCTCTGATCAGGAGAACCACTTCCCAATCTTAGAGAGGTACTTCATGGTTAAGACTTTCCTCATATGCAATCTTTACCAAGGTACATTCCTCGAATACCATATCCCTATCAAAGGGAGCCTCTCCACTAGATTATTCAATATTAAAAGCTATGGCATCTATCTATAGGAATTTCATTTCTTAGATTCCTTAATGGCCTGAGTTACATGGTTGCACTCTCTTAGATGCTTGACGAGAGCCTTTTTATCGTTCACCTTGGGGTTCTCAATCAAAAATAAATCCAAGCTATGCAGTATAGTGCAAACTCAGGTCGTTTCACTTTTGGGAGCCTTTATTAATTACCTAAGCTAGACTAAATGCCATGCAATGCAATGAAATGGGGTTTTTGGGTTTTTAAGATTTAAACGAATGGAGCCTAAACTAAATGCAATGAAAACAAACCTAAGATACTATATTTTTGGTGTTTTAAGATAGTAATGATGGAATGGAAATGAATGATAGGAAATCTCTTGAAAATGGTTTTGATGGCAATCATAGTTCACTTAAAATATTAGGAGTTTCACAAATCCATTAGGTTTTCTTAATAACAACCTCAATAACTCATTGAGTCCAAAGCTTACATTAATGAACTCATTAATGAAAACTTTGTTAAGCTTCCCTAATGTGTAATTTTGGAATGATCATGCAATTGCCTCAATGTAACACACAATCAACTCAGTACCGAAACATAACCATGCAAGATAGGAGAGAATCATGAGAGTTACAATAAGCATATATGCAACTACATATATTTAAGCACAAAATTCTACACCAATCAATCCAAATTACAAATGTAATCATTAACCAATAATTACAGTATCAATCCCAAGTTCCTAACTAAGAAATTACAACTCCTAGACCTAGAAAGCCATAAATCATAGCTAAAAATTGCAAACTGAAACTAAACTCCCCTTTGAAGTCTGGAAACTCATGCCACTCCACCATCTTCAAGAGTTGATAAACCCTAGCCCTCTATAGCTTCAAGAAAAACTCCAACTAGAGTGAATCTGTCAACCATAGCAGCTGGGAATGGAAGGAAATGAGATGGAGTGAAGGAAAGGTGAAGGAAATGGATAGGGAAGAAGATGGAGGTGGAGAGGCAAGAAGATGAGAGAATAGAGGTGTTGGAGATGATAGAATGGAGTGTTAGGTCGAAAATAGAGTTTCTAAGGGCTTGAGGGGTCAATATGGGTCGGATCATATGAGTAGAGGGTCCATTTTTGCGTTCTGGATCCGAATCTGACGTTACTGATACGAAGAGGTTCGCCGCGGCGAACTCAAAAGTTTGCCCCGGCGAACTATTCCAGAGAGGTATTCTAGTGAGATTTTGAGAGTTTGCCCCGACGAACCAAAAAGTTTGCCCCGACGAACTATTCCAAAATAGCCACTGATGCACATTTTCAGACTTTTTGCTACAGCACAGCATTTTCTTGGAAACTCTCATGTTGTGTAATGCTTTGGTCTTCAATCTTGGCTCTAATTTTCAAGTGTCCTACAATGGAAAGCAACAATTTGAAGCATCAATTGTCCTAGAAATTAATTGAATACAATTAATAACTAATTATGACAATTTTACCCTCAAAAAGACACTAACACAAAGTAAGGACTCTTAATCTAAATTAAGCACAATTATCATTAAAAGGAGCCAAAACCTATGATAAAAACCCTTAAAATGATATGAAATAACATAGAATAAATGGGTTCAATCAATGCCTTGGGGACATAAAAGACTATTGTTTAGTCCCTGACATTATCATGTATCTAAGCATCATCAAGCTCTAGGTATCACCAGGAACTTGCTTATCTCTCTCTGTGCATTAGTTCCCAATGCAACCATCCACTATCATGTTCTTATTCATTTCCTTTCATCTCTATCCTCAAGAGTGATCTTGTCTCACTTTAGTCTCTCTAACTTTCTTTACCTCTTGACCAATTATTCTTATGGTCAGGTATTGATCACCATACCCTCATCACATCACATAATGAACATTTAATCACCTTGTTGTATGGTATCTAGGTCAGGCACCTAGGTCATCATTGACTCTTCATTCATTAATATCTAATCTCTCTCCCTTTTGGTTCACTATCCCTTAGGGATTTCTACCTCTATTTAGGGATTTGAATGAACCTCAAACATCTCATCCTGTTACCTTACCTCTATCGAAGTCACATCGATTACTTAAGGTATAGGTCCACATTCGGTTCTCTTGCTAGGGCATTAACTTACACCTCTGACTGGCTTACTATACCTTTAACCATTCATTTCTATGGTCATATACTAATCATAAAGTGACCATATTACACAGTAGGCATTGATCATTAAAACATCTTCGCTGTGTGACATTCCAGTCAGGCATCTTTAGCCATTCACTTGAGGCTTAAGTTGTCACCCTGCTTCCCTATTAGGGTATGGACTCCTACCCCTTATTGGTTTACCATACTCTGAGCCATTACCCTCTGGAGACGTCTTTCAACTTTGACTCATTTCTTGGTCAACCTCTCTTAGCTCAACCATTCCTCTCCTAAGAGGGAGTCCCTTAACAGCGACTACCTATCTCTCAAGTTACTCTCTGTCACTCCTTACTTCTCTTCTATGTCTATTTCCCTTGAAGAAAACACCTCAATATCTTAACCTCAGTTGGACCAATCCTAGTAACCCATTACTTTTCTAATTTAGGTTTTCCCTCACATTGGGCTTTTCTTGAACCAATACTCTCCTTATACCTTAGTCAGAACCTCTACCAGAACTTCTGTTCTATCTCAACACTTGCTAGAACTTTTGTTCTGTTTACATACTTGCTAGAACCACTGCTATGATACCAAGATGAAACATCCTACCTTTAACCCCTCAGCACATGCATTTGTAAGCGTTATGGTTCAAGCAGATCATAATACAAACTCGTGGATTTAAAATTTCAACATAACTACTCGGGTTACTATTCATTGTTAAATTTCCAGATTATAGATCCAACTTCAAAAAATTCATAACTAAATCCATAAAAATTGTATTGAGGTGATCTAAAGTTCTATAGAAAGCTATTTCAATTCTTTTTAAGGCAAAAATATCCAATTGGACTTATCCTTGCCCAATTCGTACAGTTTAATCAATAAATATTACTGTTCATTTCATAAAATCTGAAGCTTTCAGATTCTGTGCCTCAACTTTAGAAATTTTTATCTCCATGTGTACACATCCAATTAAGATGATCTACCTCTCATTTAAAAACTTGAGATGTTTACTAAGATTCTGCCAAATCTCGTCACTTAACTCATTCGTTTAATAGGTCAAACTGTAGCTACAAACTCATTGCTCCATGCCCTACGTTTTATCCCTTTACATCTCTTTACTTTAATTCCTTTTATTTCTTTGGCATACATAACATTGGCTTACTCTTTCTTATTTATGTTCATATATTTCTATACATGCCATAAGCATTATAATTAATTACATGGCATCATATGCATCCATAACATAAATTACATAATAAGAGAATTACACAATGACTAATTGTATCATCCAAAGTTTTAGGCCTAGAAGTACCAATAATAACCTGAATTAGATTGGTTACCAGACCCCTGTGAGCAGAAGTCCCAAAGATGAGAAAGGAAGTTAAAGCAGTTTCAGGAACTAAACTGCAAAGTAAAAGTTTTCAGGGGCTCGAGTATAATTAAGGTTAGAGGCTCCAGTAAAGTCTCGAAGGCCCAAAAAGAGAAAAGAGGCTAGATACAGGCCAATGGGTAAGTTAGAAACCTCAAAGAGATGGTTCTATGAGGTTAGGCTTAAGCAGGGGTAAAACCGTAAATTCAAAAAGTTATGACCAGCAAGGGGAAAAATGGAAGAGTGTACAGAAAATTCCAAGAAAATCCCAAAAAATGGGAAATAATATTCTAAGACTCTTCTATGAAGAGAAAAGATGAAAATACCCCTGAGGCAGCTTAAATGGAATTTATGAGGTTGTGACCGGTAAAAAGTATACCGTTTGAGGTAATTATTTGAAATAGCAAGAGACCTCAAAAGTGTATACAAAAAGAGGTTAAATGGTTGAAAGGTTGTACTAATTTATAAAATTAGTCCCGCAACCAAAAGGCCAGTGGAGTGGCTTTAAGAAATTAAAGAGCCGGTTTTGCCGATAAAAGGGTATTTTAGTAAATGAATTTTATGCAAGGCTTAAAGGAAGTGTTATGGGCTAAGAAAATTCATAGATACTCTCTAAAATTAAAGAGAATTTATGGATCTGACAGAAAATAATTACAGAGGCCAGAGCACTGTAATTAGAGAAAAGAAGTTAAACCCGGAGTAAAAGTGCACCGATAAAGTATTAATCAGAGTCTTGCACTTTACTTGGGCCACAAGTCGCCACTTGTCAAGCCTTTAATGGATGGTAATTAAAGTTTTCCAAGTGTCAAGCTACCAATGGAGAGGATCTTGACTTTGGAATTTAATTACATTATGATTTAAGTTAATTAAGAGAGAGGATTAAGATTAAGTAGGCTAATGACACTTGGCATAACATTAATGATGGTTGGTGGGATATTTTGTACACATTAATGAGCTCATCTCTCCCCTAAATCAGATGGGAATTTCGTGCAAGGCATGAAGAGAGGGAAAAAGAGAGAGTTTTGAGGGAAAACCAAGAGAAAGGCATCAACTTTGGTCATACAATCAAGGTTCAAGGTGAGTTCTTGGCTCTAGATGTGTTCTTGCCTTGGTTTCTTTCTCTTTTATGGTTGAAAATATGTCTTCTCTCCCTTTTGATGGCTGGTCAAAATGGTTGATGAGTGGGGAAGGGAGTTTGGTTGTTAGATCTTGCTAGAACACCTCAAAGTATGGTAGATCCAAGTGGATCTATGTGAAAATTGGAAGAATTACGTGCTGATTTGATGGCTTTTTCGAATTAGTTACTGTTCATATCTGGTTCTGAAATTTGGCATGCTTAAAGTACACTCTATGAGCTTTAAATCCATGGGTAGAACACTTTATTTGGATATGTGTACGATTTATGGTGATTTTTCAAAGTTAAGGTTTGAAATCTGGAAACAGTGTTGAACTTTTGGGAGATTGTCGAGTTCCGTACAATTCTGGTACTGTTCTGAGTAGAATTGGTTCCTGAAACTATTTTTCCTTTAAATTTAACTTAATTATCTTTCAGTGAGACTTGGAAGCACTCAATTTGGAGTTTTCTAGATTTAATTATGAATTTTCAAAGTTGAGCAAAAATTCTGGAGATTCTGCGTGAACAGTACCCGCGAACCAAAATTTATATTCTTGAATCTAAAGCCATCTAAAGTGGTCCTAATTGATAGGAAATAGATCATAAGGATGTAAAATGATAAGATTTATATTAGAAAAGTTAGAAAGAAAACCCTAAGACTAAGAGAAAGGGGTTGAGGTTCAAGAAAGCTAGTCTTGAACTTTATGTAATCTAATGGTCCTAATGGATTGTGTCATCATTATGGTTATGTTTAGGACCTTTGAAACATCCAAGAGGATGTTTAGTGATGTTGACCGAATGCCCACATGGTTGGAAAGTCAAGGGAGTCAAAGGAAAAGTAAGAGGAAAGCTTGAGGTGCAAGGTAGTGAACTTACCCTTTATGTGCTTGACATGGTATGCTTATGTGTTGGTTTGTATTTGTTGTTTGAATGATGTTGTGACATGATGATTGTTGCTGGAAATGCTGTTTTTAATATGTTCCCATGGCCATGCATTTTTATACCAAGCATAAAGCATGATGGCATGTCACTAGTTAACTTAAATTTATGAAAAACTACATACCATACACTAGCATCCATCTTGTGCATGTATGTGGTAATGTTTGCTACTGAGATTCCCCCGAATCTCACCCCCTCCCTAACCAACCATTTAGGTCAAATCAATGATGGGCACTAAGGGCATGAGAAGCAAGGAGAAGAAGTGGAGAATTATTAATGCTAATGATTGATGTTATTATTCAATGTATAATTCTCCTATGTTGTAAGTTATGTTATGAATGCCATCAATTCAATGTATGTGCTTAGGATGTTTATGGCATGAATGAAAGTATATGAGCATGAATGGGAAAAAGTAAGCCCATGTTAGGTATGCCAAAGAAATAAAAAGAATTAAAGTAAAGAGATATTAAGGGATAAAACGTAGGTCCTGAAGCAGTTAATTTCAAGCTTCAGTTCGACCTATCATATGAATGAGTTAAGCTACGGAATTTGGTACACTTATAATGCATATCCCAAGCTTTAAAATGAGTGGTAAATCACATCATTTGGATGTGTATACAATGAGATATGAATTTTCGAAGTTAAGGCGCAGAATCTGGAAAGTCCAGATTTTACCAAATGAATAGTAATTTTAATCCAATAAACTGTACGTTTTCAGTGAGGATGAGTTCAGTTGAATATTTTTCCCTTAAAGAGCATTGAAAGAGCTTTCCGTAGAATTTTGGAACACCTCCATACGATATTTCTAGAATTAGTTATGATTTTTCAAAGTTGGACCTGTAATCTGAAAACTGGACAGTGAACAGTAATTTTCCGAAAATTAACGTCCAAATTGAAATTTTTAAGCTTAAGACCATCCAAAGTGGTCTGGAATGGTTCTAAATGAATGCTAAGGTATTATATAAGTAAGGTGTGACATTTTTGGTATCAGAGCAGAGGTTCTGGCATAGGAAGAAGAGAACTATCTGCAAGAATTTAGAAAAGCCCAGTTCAGGTTAGAGCTAGTAGTGGAATACTAGCTAAGGTCCAACTAAGGTTATGGATTGGAGGTGAATGCTCTAGGGAAAATAAGTAATAAGGATCTTTAAATGAAGTTGGGATCCTCTGTTAGAAAGGTACAGATAAAATGATGATAAGAAGTTATACGCAGAGGAAGGTAGCCACTGTGTAAAGATAAAGAGACTTCCCTCTAAAGAAAAGGGGATAATGGCTCATAAGTCAGATAGAGGTATGAGTCTAAACCCTAGAAGAAAAGGGTCAAGTGGCAACCTAAGTTAGATACAATTACTGTAGCCTTGATACAAGGTTAAGGCAGCACGATCAAAGTAGTTATCTTTGATTCCTAAATAGATATAAAAAGGTCAGAAGAGCTAAAGATTAATTTCTGCCACTGGTAATCCCTGAGGATAAGGGAAAGCAAAAGTGCTAATGGCCAGAGTTGTGAGCCAGACCCTTCCTTTATTGCTTGAAAGGAAGTAGTTGACTTAGTTGGGGATTACAGTGAGGCTAGGACATGGAAGTCCTTCAGGCAGCAGTTAAGGTTACGATAAACAAAGCTAAGTAAAACTAGCAGAAGTAAGAGAAGGTATGTTTTGTCATGATGAACCAAAGAAAATGGTGGCGAATAAGAATTCTGGTCATGACGAATAGAGATAGTGACTCTCAGATGCTGAGGTGGTATCTTGGCACGACTTGATGGACTATGAGGTCCCTGAGAGTAAGACTGATAGAGCTCAGAGAGAGGGTTGTAGCCACTATTTAAAAGCTATCAGATTCCCCCTCAAGAGGAAGAGTAATGATGAGTTGAACAAGATAGTTAGGGGTTGAGTCTGTACACCGCTAAGAGGGTGTAGTGGCCACTTAAGCTGAGCAAGCTCTTAAAGCCTCGTTAGAGATGGGGCACTATGATAGAGTAGCTATCTCAAGTTCCTGAATAGATAAATAGGAACATGGAGATAGTGAAGTCAAGGTAGATAACCCTAGTGGAATTCTTAGGGATTAAAAAGAAGAGAAAGAGATGAGAATGAGACAGATAGCCATGCGGGGAACTAGCATTATGAGATTGGCATGTTCCCGATGATGTTAAGAGATACTCAGTCACGTGGGGTTAGGTTGAGAGGCACCCTTTCCAAGGGATAAGTTCTTGGCCAGGAATCTTCCTAGAGAAAATAGGAATTGGTCCTCCAAGTCAGAATTGACACTGCTCTAGATGGAGCAAAATGCCCTATCCGATCAGGGAAAGGGAAGCAGCCGAGGCAAGGCAAGTGGAGTTGACCTTACCTAATGGAAGCACGACTAGCCAAGAATAAAGCTAGGCTTAGATGTACCTGAGCTTAGCAGAGTACTAGAGTAAGCAGAAAGAAAAAGAACCTCAAAAGTCCTCTCCCTATAACTTCCAGAAGCAGCTGCGAACAGAGAAAGAGGCTCCCTCTTGTAGGGATAAGATGTCGAGTCGGCATGCTATGGACATAGCAATCAGTAAGAGCTTGCACTCCTTGCATTAAAATGCCAGAATGCATGTTAGAGTATGCTCGTACTGAAAGATAAAGCAGAGGAAAGAGAAGTTGCATAAGTCCTCTCTCTGTACCGTTCTAAAGTAGTAAGAGACGGTAAGAGCAGCTGGAGAGTAAGAGAACTCCTAAGACAGATTGGCTTAGGCACCTAAAGAGACAATAGGTAGCCTAGGGAATTGACAGGAGGCTTAAGAAATGGTATTGGTTCTTGGAACAGTTTTGGGGAATTATTAGTATGGTGACCAACTGAGTGGAGATGACTTCACTTAGTCCTATGGTCTAAGTCTCCCAGAGATTGGTACCTATTTGGGAAGATGAAGACCAGGGACAAGTTGAGGATGTGGAAACCTCCTTCAGTTGTAAACCAGTACTGAGAGAGTACCCATGATTTCCTTCCAGATAACCTTATCATTAATTAAGCTGGATTCAATTTCCTTCCGATTAATAGAGGAAAGCCAAAGTTAGAGGAGTTGGAGCCATAAGACCTGGAAAAAGAGACATTCAGGCTAGCTCTAGATACAGGAAGAACCCTTGTGACCCAGAGACAGACTGAGTATTGACAGGTAAATCCTTAAGATAAGGAGAGAGATAAGAATGTAAGCTGAACAGACCTGACTAAAGGTAGAATAAGAAGGGCCTAAGATAGCAAGGTACTAGGGTTTGAGCCTATCAACACTATTTAGTTAAGTGTGCTTAGGCAAAAGTAACCTAATGATAGGTAGCAGTTGGGAAGTTCAGGCAGAAGTCCTGACTAAGGTATAAGCAGAGTATTGGTTCAAGCAAAGCCCGGTGTGAGAGAAAACCTAATTAGAAAAGTAACGGGTGACTAGGATTGGTCCAATTGAGATTATGATAGTGAGGTGTTTTCTTCAGGGGAAATAGATATAGAAGAGAAGTAAGAAATGACAGAGAGTAACCTGAGAGATAGGTAGTCACTGCTAAGAGACTCCCCCTCAGGAGAGGAATGGTTGGGCTAAGAGAGCTTGACCAGGGAATGAGTCAAAGTTGTAAGACGCCTCCTGAGGATAATGGCTAAGAATATGGTAAGCCAATAAGGAATTGGAGTCTAGACCCTAATAGGGAAGCAGGGTGACAACCTAAGCCTCGGGTAATTAGTTAAAGGTGCCTGACTGGAAGGTCACACAGTAGAGATGTTTTAATGATTAATGCCTGCTGTGTAGTATGGTCACTTTATGATTAGCATTTGACCATAGAAACAAATGGTTAAGGATACAATAAGCCAGTCAGAGGTATAAGTCAATGCCCTAGTAAGGGAACTGAATATCAACCTGTACCTTAAGTAATCGATATAACCTCGATAGAGGCATGGTAACAAAATGAGATGTTTTGAGATTTGTTCAAATCCCTGAATAGAGGTGCAAATCCCTAAGGGATAATGAACCAAGAGGGATAGAGATTAGATGATAATAAATAAAAGGTCAATGATGACCTAGGTACCTGACCTAGATACCACACAGCAAGGTGATTAAATGTTCACTGTGATGGATGAGGGTATGGTGGATTAATACTGACCATAAGAATAATTGGTCAAGAGGTAAAGAAAGTTAGAAAGAGTAGAGAGGCCCCTTGATAGGGATATGGTATTTGAGGAATGTACCCTGGCCGAGATTGCATGAGGAAAGTCTTGACATGAAGTACCTCTCTAAGATTGGGAAGTGGTTCTCCGGATCAGAGTGACGCTGCTCTAGTAAGAGTAAGCTATCCTCTGAAGGAATGAAACAGAAAGCAAGTGGTTGAGTTGACGATGCTCCAGTTAAAGCAATCTGTCCTCCCACAGGAAAAGCAAAGTAGCCGAGATAAGGCACAGGAGGACCTTACCCCAGAGAGAGAGTAAAACTGGTTAAGACAACAGAAGTGTGATATGCAAACAGATGCTCCTCGAGCTTAGTAGGGTACTACGGAATACTAAAGGATAATGAGAATGTGATGATATAAGTCCTCTCCTGATGCTGTCTAAACTATTAAGAGACAGTGAAGACTACAGAGTCCTAAGACAAGGTAGGCTGGCATTGATATAATAGGAAGTTAATGGGCTCTAGAGATGAGCCAGTGCCTAGGGATTCGAAAGGCACAAAGAAAGGAAAGTGACCTAAGGAAGCTAAAACTAAGGGCTAAAGAAATATGGAAAGGCTAAGAATTCCAAGAGTTGACAGAAAGGATTGAGTAGGGCCTAAGAAGACAATACTGATATCTGTGATTAGTCTTGGAGAATAATCAGTCAAGTTACTAGCTGAGTGGAGGTGACTTATTTTATTACTCAACTCTATGGTCCAGAGTCTCCTAGAGATCCTAAGATGGCTCAGATGGATGATAGTATTCCAGGGTCATAGTGGATCCTGAAGAGGCTTACGGTAGAGCACAGTAGCTCCCAAGGTCATAGTAGACCAAGCCTAAGAGAAAGTAGCTGAGTCATTAAGGGTAAGAGTATAGTACCTCTTTGGGAAGGCAATGACCAGAGATGAGTTTAAAATATTGAAATCTCCTTCAGTGGTGGACTAATATAGAGAGAGTACCCTTGACTTGTTCCAGACATGTCTATTGTCGATTAGACTAGGCTCAATTCTGTTCTAGTCAATGAAGGAAAGAAAGGAGATATGCCCTTAAAGTGAAGAGAAATAGCAGGGTACACAGCAAAGAATGGATAAAGGCTGTATGAAGAGAACCCGAAATGCCATGGTATTGTAAAATACCATGAAGACAGGCACACTATCATGGTATTATTGTGAAAGAATGAGCCTAAAGTATCAGAAAAATGTGAGTAGTGGTGACAAAATACTTAAAAGCAAAGACCATGCTCATCTGAATGACAGAAAAGTTTAGAACGACGAGTTATGTAAGTATGAAGCCCAAGGTGGAAAACTCGAAAATGAGGTATAATGAAAAGTTGAAAAGGCCAGAGTTAAGTATAAGTAGGGATACTCCTCAGGTAACCTCTCATTAAGGGTAAGAATAGAGGTTTGACCCGAAATTTCGAGGACGAAATTTTTTTTGAGAGGGGGAGAATTGTAACATCCAAAGTTTTAGGCCTAGAAGTACCAAAAATAGCCTGAATTAAATAGGTTACCAGACCCCTGTGAGCAGAAGTCCCAAAGATGAGAAAGGAAGTTAAAGCAGTTTCAGGACTAAACTGCAAAGTAAAAGTTTTCAGGGGCTCGAGTATAATTAAGGTTAGAGGCTCCAGTAAAGTCTCGAAGGCCCAAAAAGAGAAAAGAGGCTAGATACAGGCCAATGGGTAAGTTAGAAACCTCAAAGAGATGGTTCTATGAGGTTAGGCTTAAGCAAGGGTAAAACCGTAAATTCAAAAAGTTATGACCAGCAAGGGGAAAAATGGAAGAGTGTACAGAAAATTCCAAGAAAATCCCAAAAAATGGGAAATAATATTCTAAGACTCTTCTATGAAGAGAAAAGATGAAAATACCCCTGAGGCAGCTTAAATGGAATTTATGAGGTTGTGACCGGTAAAAAGTATACCGTTTGAGGTAATTATTTGAAATAGCAAGAGACCTCAAAAGTGTATACAAAAAAAGAGGTTAAATGGTTGAAAGGTTGTACTAATTTATAAAATTAGTCCCGCAACCAAAAGGCCAGTGGAGTGGCTTTAAGAAATTAAAGAGCCGGTTTTGTCGATAAAAGGGTATTTTAGTAAATGAATTTTATGCAAGGCTTAAAGGAAGTGTTATGGGCTAAGAAAATTCATAGATACTCTCTAAAATTAAAGAGAATTTATGGATCTGACAGAAAATAATTACAGAGGCCAGAGCACTGTAATTAGAGAAAAGAAGTTAAACCCGGAGTAAAAGTGCACCGATAAAGTATTAATCAGAGTCTTGCACTTTACTTGGGCCACAAGTCGCCACTTGTCAAGCCTTTAATGGATGGTAATTAAAGTTTTCCAAGTGTCAAGCTACCAATGGAGAGGATCTTGACTTTGGAATTTAATTACATTATGATTTAAGTTAATTAAGAGAGAGGATTAAGATTAAGTAGGCTAATGACACTTGGCATAACATTAATGATGGTTGGTGGGATATTTTGTACACATTAATGAGCTCATCTCTCCCCTAAATCAGATGGGAATTTCGTGCAAGGCATGAAGAGAGGGAAAAAGAGAGAGTTTTGAGGGAAAACCAAGAGAAAGGCATCAACTTTGGTCATACAATCAAGGTTCAAGGTGAGTTCTTGGCTCTAGATGTGTTCTTGCCTTGGTTTCTTTCTCTTTTATGGTTGAAATATGTCTTCTCTCCCTTTTGATGGCTGGTCAAAATGGTTGATGAGTGGGGAAGGGAGTTTGGTTGTTAGATCTTGCTAGAACACCTCAAAGTATGGTAGATCCAAGTGGATCTATGTGAAAATTGGAAGAATTACGTGCTGATTTGATGGCTTTTTCGAATTAGTTACTGTTCATATCTGGTTCTGAAATTTGGCATGCTTAAAGTACACTCTGTGAGCTTTAAATCCATGGGTAGAACACTTTATTTGGATATGTGTACGATTTATGGTGATTTTTCAAAGTTAAGGTTTGAAATCTGGAAACAGTGTTGAACTTTTGGGAGATTGTCGAGTTCCGTACAATTCTGGTACTGTTCTGAGTAGAATTGGTTCCTGAAACTATTTTTCCTTTAAATTTAACTTAATTATCTTTCAGTGAGACTTGGAAGCACTCAATTTGGAGTTTTCTATATTTAATTATGAATTTCAAAGTTGAGCAAAAATTCTGGAGATTCTGCATGAACAGTACCCGCGACCAAAAATTTATATTCTTGAATCTAAAGCCATCTAAAGTGGTCCTAATTGATAGGAAATAGATCATAAGGATGTAAAATGATAAGATTTATATTAGAAAAGCTAGAAAGAAAACCCTAAGACTAAGAGAAAGGGGTTGAGGTTCAAGAAAGCTAGTCTTGAACTTTATGTAATCTAATGGTCCTAATGGATTGTGTCATCATTATGGTTATGTTTAGGACCTTTGAAACATCCAAGAGGATGTTTAGTGATGTTGACCGAATGCCCACATGGTTGGAAAGTCAAGGGAGTCAAAGGAAAAGTAAGAGGAGAGCTTGAGGTGCAAGGTAGTGAACTTACCCTTTATGTGCTTGACATGGTATGCTTATGTGTTGGTTTGTATTTGTTGTTTGAATGATGTTGTGACATGATGATTGTTGCTGGAAATGCTGTTTTTAATATGTTCCCATGGCCATGCATTTTTATACCAAGCATAAAGCATGATGGCATGTCACTAGTTAACTTAAATTTATGAAAAACTACATACCATACACTAGCATCCATCTTGTGCATGTATGTGGTAATGTTTGCTACTGAGATTCCCCCGAATCTCACCCCCTCCCTAACCAACCATTTAGGTCAAATCAATGATGGACACTAAGGGCATGACAAGCAAGGAGAAGAAGTGGAGAATTATTAATACTAATGATTGATGTTATTATTCAATGTATAATTCTCCTATGTTGTAAGTTATGTTATGAATGCCATCAATTCAATGTATGTGCTTAGGATGTTTATGGCATGAATGAAAGTATATGAGCATGAATGGGAAAAAGTAAGCCCATGTTAGGTATGCCAAAGAAATAAAAAGAATTAAAGTAAAGAGATATTAAGGGATAAAACGTAGGTCCTGAAGCAGTTAATTTCAAGCTTCAGTTCGACCTATCATATGAAGGAGTTAAGCTACGGAATTTGGTACACTTATAATGCATATCCCAAGCTTTAAAATGAGTGGTAAATCACATCATTTGGAGGTGTATACAATGAGATATGAATTTTCGAAGTTAAGGCGCAGAATCTGGAAAGTCCAGATTTGACCAAATGAATAGTAATTTAATCCAATGAACTGTACGTTTTCAGTGAGGATGAGTTCATTTGAATATTTTTCCCTTAAAGAGCATTGAAAGAGCTTTCCGTAGAATTTTGGAACACCTCCATACGATATTTTAGAATTAGTTATGATTTTTCAAAGTTGACCTGTAATCTAAAAACTGGACAGTGAACAGTAATTTTCCGAAAATTAACGTCCAAATTGAAATTTTTAAGCTTAAGACCATCCAAAATGGTCTGGAATGGTTCTAAATGAATGCTAAGGTATCATATAAGTAAGGTGTGACACTAATAATATCATTCATTGACATCAATAATTCTCCAATTTCTTCTCCTTGCTTCTCATGCCATTATTGCCGTTGATAATTGACCTAAATGGTTGGTTAGGGAAGGGTGAAATTCAGGAAAATCTCAGTAGCAAACAATACCATATTAATCATGCTAGATGGATGCTAATGCACTACACGCAACTTGTTTATTCTCTTGTTAATTAGTGACATATTAGCATGCTCAAAGCTAACTTCTTGATGCATGGCCATGAAGACATAATCTGCTCATTATGAATAGCAATTACAGCAGCTAAAACATGTCACAATAACATTCAATAACATATACACGGCAACGCACAAGCATACAACATCAAGCAATGACAATAGGTAAGTTCACTACCTTGCGCCTCAAGCTTGCCTCTTACTTTTCCTTTGACTCTCTTGACTTTCCAACCATGTGGGCATTGGATGAACATCATCAAACATCCTCTTGGATGTTCCAAGGTCCTAAACATAATCATAATGATCATACAATCCATTAGGACCACTAGATTACATAAAGTTCAAGACTATCTCTCTTGAACCTCAACCGTTTCTCTTAGTCTTAGGGTTTTCTTTCTAGCTTTTCTAACATAAATATTATCATTTCCCATCCTTATGATCCTTTCTTGTCAATTAGGACTACTTTAGATGGCCTTAGATTCAAGAATATCAATCTGGAAATTGTGCTTCGTGGGTACTGTTCATGCAGAAACTCCAGAATTTTTGCTCAAATTTGAAAATTCATAATTAATTCTAGAAAAATCAAAACTGAGTGGTTCTAAGTCTCACTGAAAGGTCCTTAAGTTAAATTTAAAGGAAAAATAGTTTCAAAACCAATTCTATGCCGAACAGTATCGAAATTGTACAGAACTTGACACTCTTCCAAAAGTTCAACACTGTTTTTAGATTTCAAACCCTAACTTTGAAAAATCACCATAAATCGTATACATATCCAAATGAAGTGTTCTACCTATGCATTTAAAGCTCTTAGAGTGTAATTTAAGCATACCAAATTCCAAAATCAGATACATAAAGTAACTAATTGGAAATAGGCATCAAATTAGATGCTATAACCATCACATACCTTGATCTTGAAGCTTGAACTTAGGTGGACTTTCTCTCACTAGAACTAGCTCTTTCTCTCTCTAAATGCAAGAGCGGCAGAGTTTCCCTATGGTTCCTTGCTTGGCCGAAAATATGAGGGGAGGGAGTGCCTATTTATAGGCAAAAATTTGACTTGAATGGACCAAAATGCCATTGGTGTCTAATAGCAAGAGTAAGGGCAATTTTGGAACTTCAAGTTGACTTTTACATCATCATTGCATCATCTTCTTGCATCATGCTTACCTCATCCTTCTAGAAGATGTCAAGTGTCATAAAAGTGGTGGAGGAGAAGGGAGATTAGATCCTAGCCGTTGGATCAAACTTGTTTCATAAGTTTTCTCTGAATTTACTTGGCCCACATTTTCCGGCTTTCTTTATGGCCTTAGAGCTCAAAAAATTCTTCTGTTTATTCTATAAATTCCTTTTAATTCTATAGAATATCTATAAATTTTCTTAGGCCACAACACTCCTTTTAAGCCTTGCATAAAATTCATTTACCAAAATACCCTTTTATCGGCATAATCGGCTTTTTAATTTATTAAAGCCATTCCACTGGCCTTTTGGTTACAATACTAATTTTATAAATTAGTACAACCTTTCAACCATTTAATCTCATTTTTGTATACATTTTTGAGGTTTCTTGCTATTTTAAATAATTACTTCAAACAATGTACTTTTTACCGGCCATAACCTCATAAATTCAATTTAAGCTACCTCAGGGGTACTTTTGTCTTTTCTCTCCACAGAAGAGCCTTAGAATATTATTTCCCATTTTGTAGGATTTTCTTAGAATTCTTTGTATACTCTTCCATTTTTACCCCTGTTGGTCATAACTTTCTGAATTTACGATTTAGTTCCTGCTTAGACTTAGCTTCATATAATCCTCTCTTTGAGGTTTCTAACTTAACTCTTAGCATGTGTCTAGCCTCTTTTCTCTTTCTAGGCCTTCGAGACTTTACTGAAACCTCTAACTTTGATTACGTTTTAGCCCCTTAAAACTTTTACTTTGCAGTTTAGTCCCTAAAACTGCTTTGACTTCCTTTCTTATCTTTGGGACTTCTGTTCAAAAGAAGTCTGGTAGCCTATCCAATTCAGACTATTTCTGGTACTTCTAGGCCCAAAAGTTTGGATGTTACAGTACTTGTTAAGTTTTTTGGTATTTTCATTACTGTGATACATTGGATGCTGGTTTAACTGTTTGGCTACTGATGGCCTCTTTATTTTTGTTGTTATCTTTATGCCTGCATTTCTTTCTTCCACTATTTTCACTTATCCTTTTTATTTTTCTTGCAACCTGTCACCCTTCTTCATCCTCTTTGTGAATTCAATGTGTTGTGCTTCAATTTAAAATTGGACTTCACAACTTCCAGTTCACTTGTTGATTGGTTTGCATGTATAGGTTTAAACATTGAGGACAATGTTGTGTTTAAGTGTGGGGGAGGGATCTCTTTTTATGATTTCAGCAAGTGCTTTATTATGCATCTATTTTAATCCCTTAGGTGTTTTAGAACTGATTGACTGTGGCATTTTTGAAGTCATTGAAGTTAACTTTCAAGGAAGTTTGAAAATTGCATTGCATTTTGTCTCTCTATCAACCTTCACCGCGGCAAACTTCTACTTTCGCTGTGGCAAATGCTTCTTTCTAAATTATTTTCACATCTCGACCATACTTTACCGCGGCCAACTTATGTTTTGCCGCGACGAAGCAAGTCCGCTACCAGTTTTTCCTTTTCGGTTAATGTTCGCCACTGCAAACTCCTTCATTCGCTGCAGCAACACAAAAAAAAAACTTGAATGCTTTGCAGTTTCATTTTTCTTTCTCTGGAAATCTTCTTGGCTTAGATTCTTAATACTCCTGCATTTTTAAAATTATTGAAAAAAAAATCAAAATTATAATTGTGTTTTTAGAAAATTACCCATACTTTTAAATGATGGTTGAACTTAGACTAGTTTTCCCACTGTTTTTGACAAGGAGTAAATGAGGGTATGCTTTGAAAATAGGATTATGCGCTTTTAAACCTTGAGATTGATTAATTGAGATACTAGTCTTATTGGAAGGATATTGGGCCTTAATTTGTTAAATTGTGTGAATCTATTTAGTTTCATATTTCTCTAGAACTTGTTGTAATTCTTAATCAAAGCCTGGTGAATCAACATGTTGTGGACATGACGGAGGCATTCGATTCCAAACCTCTATTACCCAAACACAAGCCTAAACTCCTTACTATTGTCAACCCCGTTGGACCTACACTTTGAGTACATGCATGCAAATAAATTATGGATTTTTGTTCGTTTGGCCATATATATGTCAAAAAAAGAAGAAGAAGAAGAACAAAAACAAAAAAAATTAATTATTTTATTATTGGCTCCTTTCTTCAGGAAGGTTTATGTTTATGGCATAGGTAGAAATAGCCTGAATGAGATAGGCTACCAGACCCCTTTTTAGTAGAGGTCTTAAAGATGAGAAAGGAAGTTAAAGCAGTTTTAGGGACCAAACTGCAAAGTGAAAGTTTTAAGGGGCTAAAGCGTAATCAAAGTTAGAGGCTCCAGTAAAGTCTCAAAGGCCCAGAAAGAGAAAAGAGGCTAGATACAGACCAAAGGTTAAGTTAGAAGCCTCAAAGAGATGGTTTTATGAGGTTGAGCCTAAGCAGGGGTAAAACCGTAAATTCAGAAAGTTACGGCAATCAGTGGTAAAAATGAAAAGTACTTAGAAAATTCTAAGAAAATCCCAGAAAATGGGAAATAATATTCTAAGGCTCTTTTGTGAAGAGAGATGATGAAAATACCCCTGAGGTAACTTAAAAGGAATTTAGAAGTTTATGGCTCAATTTAAGATGTAGAGGTAGATTTAATTGTTTGAGTCATAAGGAAACCTCAGAAAATTATGGTAAAATGGGGATGTATGATCTAAGAGACTGTAGAAAATTATAAAATTAGTCTCATCCCTAGAAGACAAGCAAAATGGCTTTAAGAATACTTAAAAGCCAGTTGTGCCCAAAAAAGGCATTTTAAAGAATGATTTTTAAGTGGGGCTATAGGTTGAGTTATGACCTGAGAAAATTCATAAATTCTCTCTAGAATAGGAGGAATTTTATGATATTTTTGGATGAATTTTTGGAGCTCTAGACTGAATAAAATGCTCCAGTCAAATATTAAATAATTTTGTCCCCTAAATAGGAGACAAAACCAAAGAAAATATCTAAAAGCCATCATGACGATGCTGAGTCAGCATGCTGAGTCATCAAGCGTAATCATGACATCGACGAGTCATCATGCTGAGTCATCAAGCGTAATCATGACACCTACGAGTCATCATGCTGAGTCACCAGAAGATATTTATGGACAGCATAAAAATCAGAACGCAGTATGGGAATATTTTAGACAATCTTTTGTCTACCCATTATAGCGAAATCTCTACTGCATGACTCAGTAAGGTTAAGTAGCCTGTCAGTAGAGCTAATTATTTTCATCTATGCTCCTCTAAGGTGCACCATATATGTACTTAATTAAGATGAGAAAATAGTGTCAGAACATGTCCTGGTGGTACAAGGTAAGTCAGGACCCGAAAAGTATCTGATATGGTGCAAGATTGGCTTGGTAGGTGGAGAAATAATTAAGAAAATATTTTTGCACGAATTTTCCATTTATTTTATCCCTATTTTAATGCCATAAATGATGAAAGGAACATGAAAGTGACAAGTGTACAGTTAGATGAGAAAAAGAAAATATTACGTGTACGGCTAGATGGAAGACACATGTACGGTCGGATGCAAGACACGTGTGCGGTCGGATTAAAGACATGTGGCTTGATGATGTGAGCATGATGTCATCATGATGAGGTAGGCATGATGTCATAGGACACTTGTCACCGTAAGATCAAAAGAGAAAATGGACGGTCCAGATCGAGCCACGTATTTTTAAGATCAACGGTCCAGATTCAGTCTGTTTTTCTATAAATACCCCCTCCCCTCCCTACCATTTCGTCCAAGCATAAGGAATCCATGGGGAAGTTCTTGAAAAATGGTTTCTACAGAGAGAAAGAAGAGGGAGAAAGAAAGGCCAAGTGGTTCCAAGCCAGATCAAACTCTAAAACAAGGTATGTGATGGTTATAGCACCTGATTTTATGCTGATTTCGGGTTAGTTACTGTGCGTATCTAATTCTGAAATTTTGCATGCTTAAAGTACACTCTGTGAGATTTAAATCCATAGGTAGAACGTTTCATTTGGATATGTGTACGATTTATGGTGATTTTTCAAAGTTAGGGTTTGAAATCTGGAAACAGTATTGAACTTTTGGAAGAGTTTCGAGTTCCGTACAGTTCCGGTACTATTCGGTGTAGAATTGGCTCCTGAAACTATTTTTCCTTTAAAGTTAACTTAAGGATCTTTCAGTGAGACTTTAAACCACTCAATTTGGATTTTTATAGAATTAATAATGAATTTTCAAAGTTGAGCAAAAATTCTGGAAATTCTGCGTGAACAGTACCCGCGAACCAAAATTTCCAGATTTGGTATTCTTGAATCTAAGGCCATCTAAAGTGGTCCTAATTGACAAGAAATGGATCTTAAGGATGGGAAATGATAAGATTTATGTTAGAAAAGTTAGAAAGAAAGCCCTAAGACTAAGAGAAAGGGTTGAGGTTCAAGAGAGCTAATCTTAAACTTTATGTAATTTAGTGACCCTAATAGATTGTGTGATCATTATGATTATGTTTAGGACTTTGGACCATCCAAGAGGATGTTGGTGATGTTGACCGAATGTCCACATGGTTGGAAAGATAAGGGAATCAAAGGAAAAGCAAGGGGAAAGCCATGTTACAAGGTAGTGAACTTACCTATATTGTGTGCTTGATATGTATGCTTGCATGATGTGGTTGTGTTGCCATGATGTGACTAAGCTATGATGAAATGTTTGCAAAGTTATGTTTGCAAGTTTATGTTATGTTTTGGCTTGGCAATATGTTATGGAAGCATGAAATGCTTTAGCTTACTTTCCATGGCATTCATGTGTTAATGTTATAACATGTCATGCATGTGCATTATGTCTTGCATGCTTATGGGTACTGTTTGCTACTGAGATTCTCCCGAATCTCACCCCTCCCTAACCAACCATTTAGGTCAATCAATGACGGGCAATAATGGCATGAGAAGCAAGGAGAAGTAAGCGGAGAATTATTCTTGTTAATGGATGAGACTGTTAATAAATGTATAATTCTACTATTTTGTGAATTATGTTATGGATGCCAATGATGCCATGTATTTAATTATAATATTTATGGCATGAATGAAAGTGTATGAGTATGAACGGGAAAGAGTAAGGCCATGTTATGTATGCCAAAGAAATAAAAAGAATTAAAGAGATGTTAAGGGATAAAACGTAAGTCCTGGAGCAGTGAGTTTGTAGCTCCGGTTTGACCTATCAAACGAGTGAGTTAGGTCATAAGATTTGGCAACCAAAGAGATCTAATGTTTCTCTTTAAAATAAGGGGTAGTTTGCCCAATTCTGATAACCGAGCAGAAAGTTTGCCTTTCCAAAGTTAGGCAAAAATACAGTAAAATCCGAAAATGACCAAATAAACAATAACGTTTTCAAAGGAAATTGAGCTCGAATTTCAAGGCAATCAGCTCAGAAACTATTTTTCCTCAAAGTTTTATCCAAAGAGCTTTCTGTAGAACTTGGAATCACTCAATTTCAATTTTTCTACAATTAGTTACGAATTTTCGAAGTTTGTCACATTTTAAGGTGACAATGAATAGTAACCCGTAAATGAAAATTTTCAAACTTGATTTTTCATCAATTGTAGCCTTCAAAAGTGATTCCAAATGCTTCCGCAAGGCAAGTTAATTGATTTAAACATGAGGTGTTACACCATCCATTTCACTTGACCATCACTAAAATTTACGAACCCTAGGTCCTCTTGATTTGCAATGTGTGGTTCTTATGGTGGAGAGGTAGAATTATTACAAGCCTATGGTAAAGATTGGACTAAACAGGCTTAGAGTGAAATAATCCCAAAACAAGTGAGTTGAGAGCTAAACACATACCTCTGAGATAAATCTCTTTTGCTCAATATTTTGAATTAAACGTCCATAGTGTTTACTTTCTTTGTATGTCTTTGCTTTACCGTTGTCAATCTTCGTGGGAATTTCTTGCTAATCTTCTTGATACACCTTGTCACTAGGTAATCAAAGTTTTATTAGGGAAATGCAGCAAGTGAGGCACTACCTAGGTCATTCTTCTCAAGGAGCCTTAAGTTGTATTTCAATTCTTAACAATTCACTTTTAATTATCAAATTACCAAGATGAAAGCTTGAGTTTCAGAAAACAGAAATTGAAACAAGAAACAAAACTAATGAAAGGTAAAATGTAAAAGAAGATTCATGTAAGAGATAGTAGTTCCCCTAGCAATTTATCCAACCTTCCTTGTTCAATCTTATAATTTGGAGTCTCTTAATGTCAATTAAATGGATAGATTCAACTACTGCTCAAATCTCTCTTAACACATATCAGAAACAATTATCTTACTAGATTCATTGTCTTGGTCTGTGAGAAGGAAAATCAATTGACAAGAACACTTGAGAAGCGAGTTGCAATTCTCTAAGAATGATCACAACTATGAATCATCAATTTATTCAACCAAAATTCATATCTACAGAACAACAGTCCAAGTAAAAATGAATTAGATTTACAAATCAACAGAGAATCCTCTATTCAACTGAATTAAAGGACACAACTTACATTTGAATGTTCAATCAGATCTAAATTCCAAGAAACATAAATCTAACCATCCAACCTTCATTCTAATCACAATTGTTCAACTGAAACAAATGAACCTTAGAATAGAAAGTGGAAAATAGATCTGAAATGACTCCCTGTTCAGCTCTATGAACTCAGGTCAGCTTCATTGCTAGGAAAACTTGGAAATTCAGCTACTCATACTCTGGATTAGGGTAGAAACAACAAGAATTGGTGAAAGATTCATGGTTGATCGGTGAAAATTGATGAATTTGGATGAAAATGGAAGAAGGAATTGAGAGAAGGCAGAGAGAACAAGAAAATCGTGTCTCCAGATGAATGAGGAACTGGAATCTAGTCTCCCGGTTGAAGCGCATGACTTTGCATTTAAATCTAGAATTTTTTGTCATCCGCCACGGCGCCTGGCCTGTACGGTGCCGTTTTGATTAGTGATCCTAAGCTTCATGTAAATACCAATCCGTCGTGGCGCCTCTGTCCATCCGCCGCGGCGCTTTTTACCGAGAGTCCCCTTGGAAATCCGTCGTGGCGCCTCAGACAGAACTGAAACTCCCTGAAATTTACACCAAAGCAGGGATCAAAAGTACACACATATAAAATCATATAAAAACATGTAAAAACACCTACAAAACCTCACAATTCCTCTCACCAACTCTTATGCACAATGGAAGCTAATTATGCCCAAAGTATGCAAATATAGATGGCAAAAGCATGAGTTTAGGGCTAGAAATGTATGCAAATAATGAGACTTATCACTTCTACTATCATCTTTAAGCATGCTAGTATTTCTCATTGCACTTGTATTTTTTTGAATCAGTTTTTTGAGCTTTGTCCAGGAGTATAAAGGTCTAAGTGTAGGGGGATTTGATTGAGCTCAAATTGTTTATACTAATTGATGACTTTTTCCATATTTTTGTTACACTTTTTGGCTCATTTTAATGATATTTATGCTTAATTGAGATTAAGGGTCTTTGTTCTAAGTTAGTGTTATTTGAGGATAAAATTGTCATATTTGTTCATTAATTGGATTTAATTAATTTTTGGGAAAATCGATACCTCAAACCATTACTTTTTATTTCAGGACACTCAAGAAAAAGAGCCAAGAGTGAAGATCAAGGAAGTCCAGCACACAAGACGAATTGACGCCTCTGCCAGGTTTCACCACGGCCAACTTTGTCTTTGCCGCCGCGAAGGAAACTACATCAGCAAAAGTTCTATCGGCCATACTTCATAGCGGTAAACCCCTCGAATCAGCAACCTAGACCCAAACCATTTTTGGAAATTTTACCTACCCACTCTCATAAACCGACCCAATACACCCCATTACCGGTTTAGAAACCCTATTTTCATGTAAGTGACATCATTCACTCAGACCACAGCCCCCATCTTCGTTCTCTCTCATCTTTCTCTTATCTAACCCTAATTTCTTCTATTTTTCACTGTCAAACCTCCACCATGGGAAGCTTAGATTCATTCTTAGTTGAGATGCTTCAGATTTCTATGAGTGGCTAGGCGTTTTTCTTCCTCTTCAAGGGTGTAGCAATGGCTGGAGTTCAATGAGCTAAGAAGGGGAGTAGATTAATCCTAGTTCAGCTATGAATTGATGAGTTTCTAGGCTTAGGATTTGTATTTTGTAGTTGAACTACTTGATTATAGTTGTAATCAGCTTGGATTTTCATATGTGTAGTGAATTGATTATTGTAGAACTTTGAGCTTAAATATGTGAAGTCTCATATATGTCAGTTGTAATCTTTTGATTCTTCTTACTCTTGTACAGTTGTGTTTTGATATTGAGACAATTTTGATTGCATTTGACCTGTTGCATTAATCAATTTTTCTATACACACTAAGAGCACTTTACAGGATCTTGAGAAATGGAGTTCATTTATCAAGATTCTAGACTCAAAGAGTACTTTAAGGTTTATCAATTCAAAACTTAGTGATTTCTACTCTCATATCAATTGATTTTGAACTATGACAGCCTGAGCACACTTTTAAGAGGAACTTAATTATCATTTGGTTATTGTCTACTTGCATCCATCACTTATTCCCTAAAATCCAAAAAAATATATACATATATTGAAATGTCCTACCTTTGATCCCTCAGAGTATGCATTCGTAAGTGTTATGGCTCAAGCAGATCATAACACAAGCCCGTGGATTTAAAATTTCAACATAACTACTCGGGTTACTATTCACTGTTTAATTTTCAGATTACAGGGCCAACTTCAAAAATGCATAACTAATTCCATAAAAAATATATTGAGGTGTTCTAAAATTTTACGGAAAGGTATTTCGATGCTCTTTAAGGAAACAATATCCAATTGGACTTATCCTTGCCCAATTCGTACAGTTTAATCAATAAATATTACTATTCATTTCGAAAAATCTGGAACTTCTAGATTCTATGCCTCAACTTTGGAAATTTGTATCTCCTTGTGCACACATCCAATTAATGTGGTCAACCTCTCATTTTAAATCTTGGGATGTATATTATGAGTCTACCAAATCTCGTGACTTAACTCATTCACTAGATAGGTCAAACTGGAGTTACAAGCTCACTGCTCCAGGACCTGCGTTTTATCCCTTAACATCTCTTTATTTTAATTCTTTTTATTTCATTGGCATACATAACATGGGCTTACTCTTTCCCATTCATGCTCATTAACTTTCATTTATGCCATAAATATTATAATTAATTACATGGCATCATATGCATCTATAACATAAATTACATAACAAGAGAATTACACAATGAGTAATAATATCATTCATTGACATCAATAATTCTCCACTTTCTTCTCCTTGCTTCTCATGCCATTATTACCCATTGATGATTGACCTAAATGGTTGGTTAGGGAGAGGTGAGATTCGAGGGAATCTCAGTAGCAAACAATACCATATTAATCATGCTAGATGGATGCTAATGCACTACACGCAACTTGTTTATTCTCTTGTTAATTAGTGACATATTAGCATGCTCAAAGCTAACTTCTTGATGCATGGCCATGGAGACATAATCTGCTCATTATAAATAGTAATTACAACAGCTAAAACATGTCACAATAACATTCAATAACATGTACACGACAACACACAAGCATACAACATCAAGTAATGATAATAGGTAAGTTCACTACCTTGCACCTCAAGCTTTCCTCTTACTTTTCCTTTGACTCCCTTGACTTTCCAACCATATGGGCATTGGATGAACATCATCAAACATCCTCTTAGATGTTCCAAGATCCTAAACATAATCACAATGATCACACAATCCATTAGAACCACTAGATTACATAAAGTTCAAGACTAGCTCTCTTGAACCTCAACTCTTTCTCTTCTTTTTAGGGTTTTCTTTCTAGCTTTTCTAACATAAATCTCATCATTTGCTATCCTTAAGATCTATTTCTTGTCAAGTAGGACCACTTTAGATGGCCTTAGATTCAAGAAGATCAAATCTGAAAATTTTGGTTTGCGGGTACTGTTCACGCAGAAACTCCAGAATTTTTGCTCAAATTTGAAAATTCATAATTAATTCTAGAAAAATCAAAATTAAGTGGTTCTAAGTCTCAATGAAATCTTCTTAAATTGAATTTAAAGGAAAAATAGTTTTAGGAACCAATTCCATACTGACCAGTACCGGAATTGTACGAAAATCGACACTCTTCCAAAAGTTCAATACTGTTTCCAGATTTCAAACCCTAATTTTGAAAAATCACCATAAATTGTACACATATCCAAATGAAGTGTTCTATCCATGGATTTAAATCTTATAGAGTGTACTTTGAGCATACCAAATTTCAGAATCAGATACGTACAGTAACTAATTCAAAATAAGCATCAAATCAGATGCTACAACTATCACATACGTTGATCTTGAAGCTTGAACTTAGGTGGACATTCTCTCACTAGAAGTAGCTCTTTCTCTCTCCAGATGCAAAAGCAGCAGAATTTATCCTATAGTTCCTTGCTTGGTCGAAATATAAGGGGAGGGAGTGCCTATTAATAGCCAAAAATTTGGCTTGAATGGACCAAAATGCCCTTGGTGGCTAATAGAAATGGTAAGGGCAATTTTGGAACTTCAAGTTAACTTTTACATCATCATTGCATCATCTTCTTGCATCATGCTTACCTCATCCTTCTAGAAGATGCCAAGTGTCATAAATGTGGTGGAGGAGAAGGAAGATTAGATCCTAGCCGTTCGATCAAACTTGTTTCCTAAGTTTCCTCCGAATTTACTTGGCCCACATTTCTCCGGCTTTCTTTATAGTCTTGCGGAGCTCAGAAAATTCTTCTATCTACTCCATAAATTCCTTTTAATTCTAGAGAATATCTATAAATTTTCTTAGGCCATAACACTTCCTTTAAGCGTTGCATAAAAATTCATTTACTAAAATACCCTTTTATCGGCATAATCGGCTTTTTAATTTATTAAAGCCATTCCACTGGCCTTTTGGTTGTGGGACTAATTTTATAAATTAGTACAACCTTTAAACCATTTAACTTCATTTTTGTGTACATTTTTGAGGTCTCTTGCTATTTTAAATAATTACCTCAAACGGTATACTTGTTACCGGCCATAACCTCATAAATTCAATTTAAGCTGCCTCAAGGGTATTTTTGTCTTTTCACTTCACAGAACAGCCTTAGAATATTATTTCTCATTTTCTAGGATTTTCTTGGAATTCTCTGTATACTCTTCCATTTTTACCCCTATCGGTCATAACTTTTTGAATTTACGGTTTAGTCCCTCCTTAGACTTGACTTCATATAATCCTCTCTTTGATATTTATAACTTAACCCTTGGTCTCTTTCTACTCTCTTTTCTCTTTTTGAGCCTTAAGACTTTACTGGAGCCTCTAACTTGATTACACTTTAGCCCCTGAGAACTTTTACTTTGCAGTTTAGTCCCTGAAACTGCTTTGACTTCCTTTCTTATCTTTGGAACTTTTGCTAAAAAGGGGTCTAGTAGCCTATCCAATTCAGGCTATTTCTGGTACTTCTAGGCCCAAAAGTTTAGATGTTACATATATTTTGTTTACCCTTCATCCAATTCACTCAATGATTTCGAAAAAAACTAAAACCCCCCTGTTTATATTCAAGTTTGCATTGCATGGCATTTAAGCTAATTTAGGTCTATTTCGCTAAGGCTCCATTTAAGTGAGATGACCTAAGGTTGCACCCTATAGTGCAATCCTTAGATAAAAGTTTTGATTTAACCTCTAAGGTCTAGAAAAGGTACTAGGTAAGAATCAGTGTCCTATTATCTGTCAGTTGTTCGATCATTAGATTATTGACCAACTGATCGATAATTTTCTACAGACTTCTATACAAAATAGTGTTAATAATGATCAATCAATTGATCAATCAACATATAGAATTTGAATTACCTATCAAGTTATAGATTAATATTTCTGCTAAGTTACTTGTTTATACAAGAATTTTATCTGTCATGTGATTGATAAACCTTTGATCGATCAACTTACTAAAACACAGATTACTTAGTTTGTTACAGAGTGTACTTTGAGCATGCCAAATTTCAGAATCAGATACGTACAGTAACTAATTCGAAATAGGCATCAAATCAGATGCTGCAACTATCACATAAGTTGATCTTGAAGCTTGAACTTAGGTGGACATTTTCTCACTAGAAGTAGCTCTTTCTCTCTCTAGATTTTGGAATGTATATTCCATTCATATGATCTCTTTCGTACAGGAATGTATATTTCATTTCACTCATTCCTTTTGGAATTCACTAGCATTATGATGGATTCAATTAGTGGGTTGATATGAGAAAGTGTATATTTGAGCATGTGTGCAAAGGAAAAAAAAAAAGAAAGAAGAAAAATATAGGAAAAGCTGAAAAGAAATGAAGAAAGAAAATAGACAAAATAAAAGAAAAGCAAATAAAGAAGAGAAAGAAAGAATAAAAATACCCTTACAACTTTAGAGTTCAAGATCAAGAAATCAAACTTGCAATTGAACATTGCTAATGCTATTGAATTCTACCCATTGATTTACACTTCATACTCTCCTTTACATGCATTCTTATGCACTATCTTCCTATCCTTTACATTACAAGCCACACAAAAGTCCTCTTGACTCTTGAGTGCTCATGTGTTTGAGTGGTGGAGAGGTAGAGCTATTACAAGTATATGGTAGAGTATCTGAACAAGTGAATAGAGTGAAAGAACCCTAAACACTTGTGAGTTGAGTGATACACTAATTTCCTTATGTGGTCTTCTATATCTTATTCACTTAGATTAAATCACATATCATTGCTTGATTTCTTTGTATTAGAATATTTCATCGATTGATGTTGGTTAAAGAATCATTATTGGTTGCATTTGTAATTTGAACTTTTGAGCTTGCTTATTCCTTATCTTTCATCCTTCTCTTTTACATTATGTTTAGACTTGATTCTGCACAGGAGTACAAAAGCTAAGTGTGAGGGAGTTGATAAGTCTCATTATTTGCATTTATTTCTAGTCCTAAACTTATGCTTTTGCCATTTATAATTGCATATTTTGGGTATAATTAGCTTTCATTGTGCATAAGAGTTGGAGAAGTGAGTTGTAAGGTTTTATTTGTGTTCTTGCATGATTTTTTTGTGATTTTATTTGTGTGTACCTTTGATCCTTGTTTGGTGTGAATTTTAGGGAGCTTCACTAGCATTTTCACATTCTGTCTGAGGTGCCACGGTATGTCATAAAAGGCATCGCGATGGATTTACAAAGAGACTTTCGGTAATAGGAGCCATGGCAAACTATCAAAAGCACCACAGCGGATGTAGTTTAACGAAGAACATAGAATCATTGATTAAGATGACACCATTTTAGCCAGGCGTCACAGTGGATATGAGGAGGCACTGCGGCGAATGATAGAAAAATTCAGCAGTTGCATGCTAGTGAGGGGGATCTAAAATCAGTTCTTTTCCATCCTTTTATTCCCTCCACTTTTGATTATGCGAGGAGAGAAGAACCTTTTTTTTTTTACCTGCCTCACTTAAGGTCACTTTCTTTCGCCTACACCATCATTTTCTCCATCCTTTCACGCCTCCACCTTGACACTTCTGTCATCTCGCACCTCTATCATCATTTCATCTTCTTCCTTCGAGCTTCTGCCATGGCAATGGGGAGCGTCTCGGTGTAGTTTTCTTCCATCTATGAGCAAATAAATTCAAACCTTCCTGAGAGATATGATCAGACCAGAGTCATTGTGCTGACAGGGGAGTCTTTCTGTGCTTTTGATCCATGACCGACATTTAGCTATATTTCAACCATGTTTTTATGCTAGATTAGAGATTACGTTTCTAAAGATTATTTTGTATCCAGATTGATTGTGTTGAACTTGACAGTGTACTCCTTAAGTTGAGGAGATTTAATTGGATTCTAAATTCAGGTCTAATTTGGTTTGCAATTTAATCGAATGATTCACGGTAGTAATCAGTTGATTCTATCTTTGGAGTTTTCAATTTGTCCAATTAAACTCTGGTGCATAATACTTTTTGAAATGCAATCATCTCTGTTATTTCATTAAAGGCTATGAAGGTGAGATTATTTCTTAAGAAGATTTCATCACTGCATTTCTGATACTCCGTCCTCTGCCATCTACATCTTCATAAATCAGAAAGTCAAATAAGTATTAGATAATTAGAGTAATTCAATCAAATAAAATCAATCTCAGTTCTACAATTAATTTGTGATTGGCGTTTAATTAAACTAAGATCCTAAGTAAGTGACCTCCTTGTGAATCGACTAGGGTTAAGCCATTATACTTCTAAGCTTAATTCTAGTATCTGAGAGCCCCTAACAATAAGGCTAATCAATATGATATAGACAAGTAGTTAGCGCTCGGGTCAATCAGTGCATACACAAAAAAATCATTCATCATAACTACCTTGGATCATTTCGGATAACTTACTGGCCTTCCTTGCTAAGGGCTAATACCTTGCCTTGAGCTTGTACCCTCGAACTATCCGTATTCTGCAGGCACTCCCTGATAAAATGTCCTGACTTTCTACATTTAAAGCACACGTTCTGACCCAGTAAGTATGGCTTATCCCTATGGTTCTACCACAGATCTTGCATTCCCTTCCTCAGTGAGTATTGTTAGTCCCTCCTCGCCTTGCTCCTCCTCCTCGTAGGCCTTCCAGAGAAGTCATGCCTCTTCCTTTTCCTACTGCTGGTATAGGATGTTCCTTCCTGACCTGACCTCGCCGCGGGTTTCTCAATCTTTAGTGTTACCTTAGCCAAATCCTGATGGTTTTGGCTCCTCTCTGTGATGTGGCAAACCTCCTCTGCCTTATTATATACTTCAAGCTATCACAGGGCTACCTTCTCTCTCAACTGAAGTCTCAGCCCCCTTACTATCTTTCTGTAAACCATCTTTCATCATTCAAGTGCTGGAGATACGTTGGTATCGAGACAACTTGATATATCGGCCAAGTGTGATACCTTTTATTATCCTATTATACATCAATTAGAACCATTATAATCCATTTGTCATGGCTCAAGATGGACAAATTTCAAGTTAAAATTTTTCCAATTCGGTCTACCCGTACACAATTCATAGTTTTTTGGGCTAAATTTGAAAATTCATAAGT